>NC_079546.1:14849942-15011522 GCF_015846415.1 Triplophysa dalaica | reverse complement strand
ACCCTAGTCGAAACCTAGCAGAAACATAGTCTGCTTTAAGCCATAGAGTGGAATATAACGACAAGGTAACCAAACCTTAAGCATTCAATGCACTGTTTTGTAGACAAGGCTTAAGACTAGTCCCATACTGAAATGAATGTTCGAGATGTCTCACCTGAATAAACTTGACCTGGAACACCTTCAAATTTGTGACTGGCAAGTTTCTTGCCAAAGTCAGACAATGCTTGCGTGGTCTGTTTTAAACCAGCGTCAGGTTGACGACGTACGCAGGAATTGTCCACGTTTCTGTAGTGTAGTGGTTATCACGTTTGCTTCACACGCTAAAGGTCCTCGGTTCGAAACCGAGCAGAAACATAGACTGCTTTAAGCCATAGAGAGCAATATAATGACAAGGTAACCAAACCTTTAATCATTCAATGCACGGTTTCGTAGACAAGGCTTAAAACTAGTCCCAGACTAAGATGATTGTTTGAGATTCCTTAATTGAAAAATCTTGCCCTGAAGCACCTTAAAATTTGTTACTGGCAAATTTATGCGAAATTCAGAGTTTCTGTAGTGTAGTGGTTATCACGTTCGCCTAACACGCGAAAGGTCCTCGGTTCGAAACCGAGCAGAAACATAGTCTGTTTTAAGCCATAGAGTGGAATATAATGACAAGGTAACCAAACCTTTAAGCATTCAATGCACGGTTTTGTAGACTGTCGAAATTCAGCCTCTATTATGTCAAGAACTATGTTCTTTTAGTGACTGTCGCATTCTCCTGACGTGAAAGGTCCCTAGTCGAAACCTAGCAGAAACATAGTCTGCTTTAAGCCATAGAGTGGAATATAACGACAAGGTAACCAAACCTTAAGCATTCAATGCACTGTTTTGTAGACAAGGCTTAAGACTAGTCCCATACTGAAATGAATGTTCGAGATGTCTCACCTGAATAAACTTGACCTGGAACACCTTCAAATTTGTGACTGGCAAGTTTCTTGCCAAAGTCAGACAATGCTTGCGTGGTCTGTTTTAAACCAGCGTCAGGTTGACGACGTACGCAGGAATTGTCCACGTTTCTGTAGTGTAGTGGTTATCACGTTTGCTTCACACGCTAAAGGTCCTCGGTTCGAAACCGAGCAGAAACATAGTCTGTTTTAAGCCATAGAGTGGAATATAATGACAAGGTAACCAAACCTTTAATCATTCAATGCACGGTTTCGTAGACAAGGCTTAAAACTAGTCCCAGACTAAGATGATTGTTTGAGATTCCTTAATTGAAAAATCTTGCCCTGAAGCACCTTAAAATTTGTTACTGGCAAATTTATGCGAAATTCAGAGTTTCTGTAGTGTAGTGGTTATCACGTTCGCCTAACACGCGAAAGGTCCTCTGTTCGAAACCGAGCAGAAACATAGTCTGTTTTAAGCCAAAACTAGTCCTCGGAAAGGTCCTCGGTTCGAAACCGAGCAGAAACATAGTCTGTTTTAAGCCATAGAGTGGAATATAATGACAAGGTAACCAAACCTTTAAGCATTCAATGCACGGTTTTGTAGACTGTCGAAATTCAGCCTCTATTATGTCACGTACAATGTTCTTTTAGTGACAGTCGCATTCTCCTGACGTGAAAGGTCCCTAGTCGAAACCGAGCAGAAACATAGTCTGCTTTAAGCCATAGAGTGGAATATAACGACAAGGTAACAAAACCTTAAGCATTCAATGCACTGTTTTGTAGACAAGGCTTAAGACTAGTCCCATACTGAAATGAATGTTCGAGATGTCTCACCTGAATAAACTTGACCTGGAACACCTTCAAATTTGTGACTGGCAAGTTTCTTGCCAAAGTCAGACAATGCTTGCGTGGTCTGTTTTAAACCAGCGCCAGGTTGACGACGTACGCAGGAATTGTCCACGTTTCCTGTAGTGTAGTGGTTATCACGTTTGCTTCACACGCTAAAGGTCCTCGGTTCGAAACCGAGCAGAAACATAGACTGCTTTAAGCCATAGAGAGCAATATAATGACAAGGTAACCAAACCTTTAATCATTCAATGCTCGGTTTCGTAGACAAGGCTTAAAACTAGTCCCAGACTAAGATGATTGTTTGACATTCCTTAATTGAAAATCTTGCCCTGAAGCACCTTAAAATTTGTTAACTGGCAAATTTATGCGAAATTCAGAGTTTCTGTAGTGTAGTGGTTATCACGTTCGCCTAACACGCGTAAGGTCCTCTGTTCCGAAACCGAGCAGAAACATAGTCTGTTTTAAGCCATAGAGTGAGAATATAATGACAAGGTAACCAAACCTTTAAGCATTCAATGCACGGTTTTGTAGTCTGTCGAAATTCAGCCTCTATTATGTCACGTAACAATGTTCTTTTAGTGACAGTCGCATTCTCTGACGTGAAAGGTCCCTAGTCGAAACCGAGCAGAAACATAGTCTGCTTTAAGCCATAGAGTGGAATTAACGACAAGGTAACCAAACCTTAAGCATTCAATGCACTGTTTTGTAGACATGGCTTAAGACTAGTCCATACTGAATGAATGTTCGAGATGTCTCACCTGAATAACTTGACCTGGAACACCTTCAAATTTGTGACTGGCAAGTTTCTTGCCAAAGTCAGACAATGCTTGCGTGGTCTGTTTTAAACCAGCGCCAGGTTGACGACGTACGCAGGAATTGTCCACGTTTCTGTAGTGTAGTGGTTATCACGTTTGCTTCACACGCAAAATGTCCTCGGTTCGAAACCGAGCAGAAACATAGTCTGCTTTAAGCCATAGAGTGGAATATAACGATAAGGTACCAAACCTTTAAGCATTCAATGCACGGTTTTGTAGACTGTCGAAATTCAGCCTCTATAATGTTACGTACTATGTTCTTTTAGTGACTGTCGCATTCTCCTGACGTGAAAGGTCCCTAGTCGAAACCGAGCAGAAACATAGTCTGCTTTAAGCCTAGAGTGGAATATAACGATAAGGTAACCCAAACCTTTAAGCATTCAATGCACGGTTTTGTAGACTGTCGAAATTCCGCCTCTATAATGTTTACGTACTATGTTCTTTTAGTGACTGTCGCATTCTCTGACGTGAAAGGTCCCTAGTCGAATGCGAGCAGAAACATAGTCTGCTTTAAGCCATAGAGTGGAATATAATGACAAGGTAACCAAACCTTTAAGCATTCAATGCACGGTTTCGTAGACAAGGCTTAAGACTAGTCCCAGACTAAGATGAGTGTTTGAGATTTCTTAACTGAAAAATCTTGCTCTGAAACACCTTAAGATTTGTGACTGGCAAATTTATGCCAAATTCAGAGTTTCTGTAGTGTAGTGGTTATCACGTTCGCCTAACACGCGAAAGGTCCTCGGTTCGAAACCGAGCAGAAACATAGTCTGTTTAAAGCCATAGAGTGGAATATAATGACAAGGTAACCAAACCTTTAAGTATTCAATGCACGGTTTTGTAGACTGTCGAAATTCAGCCTCTATTATGTCACGTACAATGTTCTTTTAGTGACAGTCGCATTCTCCTGACGTGAAAGGTCCCTAGTCGAAACCGAGCAGAAACATAGTCTGCTTTAAGCCATAGAGTGGAATATAACGACAAGGTAACAAACCTTAAGCATTCAATGCACTGTTTTGTAGACAAGGCTTAAGACTAGTCCCATACTGAAATGAATGTTCGAGATGTCTCACCTGAATAAACTTGACCTGGAACACCTTCAAATTTGTGACTGGCAAGTTTCTTGCCAAAGTCAGACAATGCTGCGTGGTCTGTTTTAAACCAGCGCCAGGTTGACGACGTACGCAGAATTGTCCACGTTTCTGTAGTGTAGTGGTTATCATGTTTGCTTCACACGCTAAAGGTCCTCGGTTCGAAACCGAGCAGAAACATAGACTGCTTTAAGCCATAGAGAGCAATATAATGACAAGGTAACCAAACCTTTAATCATTCAATGCACGGTTTCGTAGACAAGGCTTAAAACTAGTCCCAGACTAAGATGATTGTTTGAGATTCCTTAATTGAAAAATCTTGCCCTGAAG
Organism: Triplophysa dalaica; assembly: GCF_015846415.1. NCBI lineage: Eukaryota > Metazoa > Chordata > Actinopteri > Cypriniformes > Nemacheilidae > Triplophysa > Triplophysa dalaica. The sequence continues at coordinate 15,007,508 of NC_079546.1, read as the reverse complement.
CACCTTAAAATTTGTTACTGGCAAATTTATGCGAAATTCAGAGTTTCTGTAGTGTAGTGGTTATCACGTTCGCCTAACACGCGAAAGGTCCTCTGTTCGAAACCGAGCAGAAAACATAGTCTGTTTTAAGCCATAGAGTGGAATATAATGACAAGGTAACCAAACCTTTAAGCATTCAATGCACGGTTTTGTAGACTGTCGAAATTCAGCCTCTATTATGTCACGTACAATGTTCTTTTAGTGACAGTCGCATTCTCCTGACGTGAAAGGTCCCTAGTCGAACCGAGCAGAAACATAGTCTGCTTTAAGCCATAGAGTGGAATATAACGACAAGGTAACAAAACCTTAAGCATTCAATGCACTGTTTTGTAGACAAGGCTTAAGACTAGTCCCATACTGAAATGAATGTTCGAGATGTCTCACCTGAATAAACTTGACCTGGAACACCTTCAAATTTGTGACTGGCAAGTTTCTTGCCAAAGTCAGACAATGCTTGCGTGGTCTGTTTTAAAACCAGCGCCAGGTTGACGACGTACGCAGGAATTGTCCACCTTTCTGTAGTGTAGTGGTTATCACGTTTGCTTCACACGCTAAAGGTCCTCGGTTCGAAACCGAGCAGAAACATAGACTGCTTTAAGCCATAGAGAGCAATATAATGACAAGGTAACCAAACCTTTAATCATTCAATGCACGGTTTCGTAGACAAGGCTTAAAACTAGTCCCAGACTAAGATGATTGTTTGAGATTCCTTAATTGAAAAATCTTGCCCTGAAGCACCTTAAAATTTGTTACTGGCAAATTTATGCGAAATTCAGAGTTTCTGTAGTGTAGTGGTTATCACGTTCGTCTAACACGCGAAAGGTCCTCTGTTCGAAACCGAGCAGAAACATAGTCTGTTTTAAGCCAAAACTAGTCCTCGGAAAGGTCCTCGGTTCGAAACCGAGCAGAAACATAGTCTGTTTTAAGCCATAGAGTGGAATATAATGACAAGGTAACCAAACCTTTAAGCATTCAATGCACGGTTTTGTAGACTGTCGAAATTCAGCCTCTATTATGTCACGTACAATGTTCTTTTAGTGACAGTCGCATTCTCCTGACGTGAAAGGTCCCTAGTCGAAACCGAGCAGAAACATAGTCTGCTTTAAGCCATAGAGTGGAATATAACGACAAGGTAACAAAACCTTAAGCATTCAATGCACTGTTTTGTAGACAAGGCTTAAGACTAGTCCCATACTGAAATGAATGTTCGAGATGTCTCACCTGAATAAACTTGACCTGGAACACCTTCAAATTTGTGACTGGCAAGTTCTTGCCAAAGTCAGACAATGCTTGCGTGGTCTGTTTTAAACCAGCGCCAGGTTGACGACGTACGCAGGAATTGTCCACCTTTCTGTAGTGTAGTGGTTATCACGTTTGCTTCACACGCTAAAGGTCCTCGGTTCGAAACCGAGCAGAAACATAGACTGCTTTAAGCCATAGAGAGCAATATAATGACAAGGTAACCAAACCTTTAATCATTCAATGCACGGTTTCGTAGACAAGGCTTAAAACTAGTCCCAGACTAAGATGATTGTTTGAGATTCCTTAATTGAAAAATCTTGCCCTGAAGCACCTTAAAATTTGTTACTGGCAAATTTATGCGAAATTCAGAGTTTCTGTAGTGTAGTGGTTATCACGTTCGTCTAACACGCGAAAGGTCCTCTGTTCGAAACCGAGCAGAAACATAGTCTGTTTTAAGCCAAACTAGTCCTCGGAAAGGTCCTCGGTTCGAAACCGAGCAGAAACATAGTCTGTTTTAAGCCATAGAGTGGAATATAATGACAAGGTAACCAAACCTTTAAGCATTCAATGCACGGTTTTGTAGACTGTCGAAATTCAGCCTCTATTATGTCACGTACAATGTTCTTTTAGTGACAGTCGCATTCTCCTGACGTGAAAGGTCCCTAGTCGAAACCGAGCAGAAACATAGTCTGCTTTAAGCCATAGAGTGGAATATAACGACAAGGTAACAAAACCTTAAGCATTCAATGCACTGTTTTGTAGACAAGGCTTAAGACTAGTCCCATACTGAAATGAATGTTCGAGATGTCTCACCTGAATAAACTTGACCTGGAACACCTTCAAATTTGTGACTGGCAAGTTTCTTGCCAAAGTCAGACAATGCTTGCGTGGTCTGTTTTAAACCAGCGCCAGGTTGACGACGTACGCAGGAATTGTCCACCTTTCTGTAGTGTAGTGGTTATCACGTTTGCTTCACACGCTAAAGGTCCTCGGTTCGAAACCGAGCAGAAACATAGACTGCTTTAAGCCATAGAGAGCAATATAATGACAAGGTAACCAAACCTTTAATCATTCAATGCACGGTTTCGTAGACAAGGCTTAAAACTAGTCCCAGACTAAGATGATTGTTTGAGATTCCTTAATTGAAAAATCTTGCCCTGAAGCACCTTAAAATTTGTTACTGGCAAATTTATGCGAAATTCAGAGTTTCTGTAGTGTAGTGGTTATCACGTTCGTCTAACACGCGAAAGGTCCTCTGTTCGAAACCGAGCAGAAACATAGTCTGTTTTAAGCCAAAACTAGTCCTCGGAAAGGTCCTCGGTTCGAAACCGAGCAGAAACATAGTCTGTTTTAAGCCATAGAGTGGAATATAATGACAAGGTAACCAAACCTTTAAGCATTCAATGCACGGTTTTGTAGACTGTCGAAATTCAGCCTCTATTATGTCACGTACAATGTTCTTTTAGTGACAGTCGCATTCTCCTGACGTGAAAGGTCCCTAGTCGAAACCGAGCAGAAACATAGTCTGCTTTAAGCCATAGAGTGGAATATAACGACAAGGTAACAAAACCTTAAGCATTCAATGCACTGTTTTGTAGACAAGGCTTAAGACTAGTCCCATACTGAAATGAATGTTCGAGATGTCTCACCTGAATAAACTTGACCTGGAACACCTTCAAATTTGTGACTGGCAAGTTTCTTGCCAAAGTCAGACAATGCTTGCGTGGTCTGTTTTAAACCAGCGCCAGGTTGACGACGTACGCAGGAATTGTCCACGTTTCTGTAGTGTAGTGATTATCACGTTTGCTTCACACGCTAAAGGTCCTCGGTTCGAAACCGAGCAGAAACATAGACTGCTTTAAGCCATAGAGAGCAATATAATGACAAGGTAACCAAACCTTTAATCATTCAATGCACGGTTTCGTAGACAAGGCTTAAAACTAGTCCCAGACTAAGATGATTGTTTGACATTCCTTAATTGAAAAATCTTGCCCTGAAGCACCTTAAAATTTGTTACTGGCAAATTTATGCGAAATTCAGAGTTTCTGTAGTGTAGTGGTTATCACGTTCGCCTAACACGCGTAAGGTCCTCTGTTCGAAACCGAGCAGAAACATAGTCTGTTTTAAGCCATAGAGTGGAATATAATGACAAGGTAACCAAACCTTTAAGCATTCAATGCACGGTTTTGTAGACTGTCGAAATTCAGCCTCTATTATGTCACGTACAATGTTCTTTTAGTGACAGTCGCATTCTCCTGACGTGAAAGGTCCCTAGTCGAAACCGAGCAGAAACATAGTCTGCTTTAAGCCATAGAGTGGAATATAACGACAAGGTAACCAAACCTTAAGCATTCAATGCACTGTTTTGTAGACATGGCTTAAGACTAGTCCCATACTGAAATGAATGTTCGAGATGTCTCACCTGAATAAACTTGACCTGGAACACCTTCAAATTTGTGACTGGCAAGTTTCTTGCCAAAGTCAGACAATGCTTGCGTGGTCTGTTTTAAACCAGCGCCAGGTTGACGACGTACGCAGGAATTGTCCACGTTTCTGTAGTGTAGTGGTTATCACGTTTGCTTCACACGCAAAATGTCCTCGGTTCGAAACCGAGCAGAAACATAGTCTGCTTTAAGCCATAGAGTGGAATATAACGATAAGGTAACCAAACCTTTAAGCATTCAATGCACGGTTTTGTAGACTGTCGAAATTCAGCCTCTATAATGTTACGTACTATGTTCTTTTAGTGACTGTCGCATTCTCCTGACGTGAAAGGTCCCTAGTCGAATGCGGGCAGAAACATAGTCTGCTTTAAGCCAAGGAGTGGAATATAATGACAAGGTAACCAAACCTTTAAGCATTCAATGCACGGTTTCGTAGACAAGGCTTAAGACTAGTCCCAGACTAAGATGAGTGTTTGAGATTTCTTAACTGAAAAATCTTGCCCTGAAACACCTTAAAATTTTTGACTGGCAAATTTATGCCAAATTCAGAGTTTCTGTAGTGTAGTGGTTATCACGTTCGCCTAACACGCGAAAGGTCCTCGGTTCGAAACCGAGCAGAAACATAGTCTGTTTTAAGCCATAGAGTGGAATATAATGACAAGGTAACCAAACCTTTAAGCATTCAATGCACGGTTTTGTAGACTGTCGAAATTCAGCCTCTATTATGTCACGTACAATGTTCTTTTAGTGACAGTCGCATTCTCCTGACGTGAAAGGTCCCTAGTCGAAACCGAGCAGAAACATAGTCTGCTTTAAGCCATAGAGTGGAATATAACGACAAGGTAACAAAACCTTAAGCATTCAATGCACTGTTTTGTAGACAAGGCTTAAGACTAGTCCCATACTGAAATGAATGTTCGAGATGTCTCACCTGAATAAACTTGACCTGGAACACCATCAAATTTGTGACTGGCAAGTTTCTTGCCAAAGTCAGACAATGCTTGCGTGGTCTGTTTTAAACCAGCGCCAGGTTGACGACGTACGCAGGAATTGTCCACGTTTCTGTAGTGTAGTGGTTATCACGTTTGCTTCACACGCTAAAGGTCCTCGGTTCGAAACCGAGCAGAAACATAGACTGCTTTAAGCCATAGAGAGCAATATAATGACAAGGTAACCAAACCTTTAATCATTCAATGCACGGTTTCGTAGACAAGGCTTAAAACTAGTCCCAGACTAAGATGATTGTTTGAGATTCCTTAATTGAAAAATCTTGCCCTGAAGCACCTTAAAATTTGTTACTGGCAAATTTATGCGAAATTCAGAGTTTCTGTAGTGTAGTGGTTATCACGTTCGCCTAACACGCGAAAGGTCCTCTGTTCGAAACCGAGCAGAAACATCGCCTTCTTTAAGCCATATGGTTAAACGTAATTACAAGCTAAACAAAACTTTAAGCATTCAATGCCCAGTTTTGTAGACAAGGCTTAAGACTAGTCCCATACTAAGATGAATGTTCGAGATGTCTTACCTTAATAAACTTGACCTGGAACACCTTCAAATTTGTGACTAGCAAGTTTCTTGCCAAAGTCAGACAATGCTTGCGTGGTCTGTTTTAAACCCGCGCCAGGTTGACGACGTACGCAGGAATTGTCCACGTTTCTTTAGTTTAGTGGTTATCACGTTTGCTTTACACGCAAAAGGTCCTCGGTTCGAAACCGAGCAGAAACATAGATTGCTTTAAGCCATAGAGTGGAATATAATGACAAGGTAACCAAACCTTTAAGCATTCAATGCCCAGTTTTGTAGACAAGGCTTAAGACTAGTCCCAGACTAAGATGAGTGTTTGAGATTTCTTAACTGAAAAATCTTGCCCTGAAACACCTTAAAATTTGTGACTAGCAAATTTATGCCAAATTCAGAGCTTCTGTAGTGTAGTGGTTATCACGTTTGTTTCACACGCAAAAGGTCCGCGGTTCGAAACCGAACAGAATCATAGTCTGCTTTAAGCCATAGAGTGGAATATAATGACAAGGTAACCAAACCTTTAAGCATTCAATGCACGGTTTTGTAGACTGTCGAAATTCAGCCACTATTATGTTACAAGCTATGTTCTTTTAGTGACTGTCGCATTCTCCTGACGTGAAAGGTCCCTAGTCGAAACCGATTAGAAACATCGCCTTCTTTAAGCCATATGGTTAAACGTAATTACAAGTTAAACAAAACTTTAAGCATTCAATGCACGGTTTCGTACACGAGGCTTAAGACTAGTCCCAGACGAAGATGAGTGTTTGAGATTTCCATTCCATTCCATTCCATTTTCTACCGCTTATCCGAACTACCTCGGGTCACGAGGAGCCTGTGCCTATCTCAGGAGTCATCGGGCATCAAGGCAGGATACACCCTGGATGGAGTGCCAACCCATCGCAGGGCACACACACTCACTCATTCACTCACGCACTCACACCCTACGGACAATTTTTCCAGAGATGCCAATCAACCTACCATGCATGTCTTTGGACCAGGGGAGGAAACCGGAGTACCCGGAGGAAACCCCCGAGGCACGGGGAGAACATGCAAACTCCACACACACAAGTCGGAAGCGGGAATCGAACCCCCAACCCTGGAGGTGTGAGGCGAACGTGCTAACCACTAAGCCACCGTGCCCCCCTGTTTGAGATTTCTTAACTGAAAAATCTTGCCCTGAAACACCTTCAAATTTGTGACTGGCAAATTTATGCGAAATTCAGAGTTTCTGTAGTGTAGTGGTTATCACGTTCGCCTAACACGCGAAAGGTCCTCGGTTCGAAACCGAGCAGAAACATAGTCTGTTTTAAGCCATAGAGTGGAATATAATGACAAGGTAACCAAACCTTTAAGCATTCAATGCACGGTTTTGTAGACTGTCGAAATTCAGCCTCTATTATGTCACGTACTATGTTCTTTTAGTGACTGTCGCATTCTCCTGACGTGAAAGGTCCCTAGTCGAATCCGAGCAGAAACATAGTCTGCTTTAAGCCATAGAGAGGAATATAATGACAAGGTAACCAAACCTTTAAGCATTCAATGCACGGTTTCGTAGACAAGGCTTAAGACTAGTCCCAGACTAAGATGAGTGTTTGAGATTTCTTAACTGAAAAATCTTGCCCTGAAACACCTTAAAATTTGTGACTGGCAAGTTTCTTGCCAAAGTCAGACAATGCTTGCGTGGTCTGTTTTAAACCAGCGACAGGTTGACGACGTACGCAGGAATTGTCCACGTTTCTGTAGTGTAGCGGTTATCACGTTTGCTTCACACGCAAAAGGTCTTCGGTTCGAAACCGAGCAGAAACATAGTCTGCTTTAAGCCATAGAGAGGAATAAAATGAGAAGGTAACCAAACCTTTAAGCATTCAATGCACGGTTTCGTAGACAAGGCTTAAGACTAGTCCCAGACTAAGATGAGTGTTTGAGATTTCTTAACTGAAAAATCTTGCCCTGAAACACCTTAAAATTTGTGACTGGCAAATTTATGCCAAATTCAGAGTTTTTGTAGTGTAGTGGTTATCACGTTCGCCTAACACGCGAAAGGTCCTCGGTTCGAAACCGAGCAGAAACATAGTCTGTTTTAAGCCATAGAGTGGAATATAATGACAAGGTAACCAAACCTTTAAGCATTCAATGCCCAGTTTTGTAGACAAGGCTTAAGACTAGTCCCATACTAACATTAATGTTCGAGATGTCTTACCTTAATAAACTTGACCTTGAATACCTTCAAATTTGTGACTGGCAAGTTTATGCCAAATTCAGAGTTTCTGTAGTGTAGTGGTCATCACGTTCGCCTAACACGCGAAAGGTCCTCGGTTCGAAACCGAGCAGAAACATAGTCTGTTTTAAGCCATAGAGTGGAATAAAATGACAAGGTAACCAAACCTTTAAGCATTCAATGCACGGTTTCGTAGACAAGGCTTAAGACTAGTCCCAGACTAAGATGAGTGTTTGAGATTTCTTAACTTAAAAATCTTGCCCTGAAACACCTTAAAATTTGTGACTGGCAACTTTATGCCAAATTCAGAGTTTCTGTAGTGTAGTGGTTATCACGTTCGCCTAACACGCGAAAGGTCCTCGGTTCGAAACCGAGCAGAAACATAGTCTGTTTTAAGCCATAGAGTGGAATATAATGACAAGGTAACCAAACCTTTAAGCATTCAATGCCCAGTTTTGTAGACAAGGCTTAAGACTAGTCCCATACTAACATAATGTTCGAGATGTCTTACCTGAATAAACTTGACCTGGAATACCTTCAAATTTGTGACTGGCAAGTTTATGCCAAATTCAGAGTTTCTGTAGTGTAGTGGTTATCACGTTCGCCTAACACGCGAAAGGTCCTCGGTTCGAAACCGAGCAGAAACATCGCCTTCTTTAAGCCATATGGTTAAACGTAATTACAAGCTAACCAAACCTTTAAGCATTCAATGCCCAGTTTTGTAGACAAGGCTTAAGACTAGTCCCATACTAACATTAATGTTCGAGATGTCTTACCTTAATAAACTTGACCTTGAATACCTTCAAATTTGTGACTGGCAAATTTATGCCAAATTCAGAGCTTCTGTAGTGTAGTGGTTATCACGTTTGTTTCACACGCAAAAGGTCCGCGGTTCGAAACCGAACAGAATCATAGTCTGCTTTAAGCCATAGAGTGGAACATAATGACAAGGTAACCAAACCTTTAAGCATTCAATGCCCAGTTTTGTAGACAAGGCTTAAGACTAGTCCCAGACTAAGATGAGTGTTTGAGATTTCTTAACTGAAAAATCTTGCCCTGAAACACCTTCAAATTTGTGACTGGCAAGTTTATGCCAAATTCAGAGTTTCTGTAGTGTAGTGGTTATCACGTTCGCCTAACACGCGAAAGGTCCTCGGTTCGAAACCGAGCAGAAACATAGTCTGTTTTAAGCCATAGAGTGGAATATAATGACAAGGTAACCAAACCTTTAAGCATTCAATGCACGGTTTTGTAGACTGTCGAAATTCAGCCACTATTATGTTACAAGCTATGTTCTTTTAGTGACTGTCGCATTCTCCTGACGTGAAAGGTCCCTAGTCGAAACCGATTAGAAGCATCGCCTTCTTTAAGCCATATGGTTAAACGTAATTACAAGTTAAACAAAACTTTAAGCATTCAATGCACGGTTTCGTAGACGAGGCTTAAGACTAGTCCCAGACGAAGATGAGTGTTTGAGATTTCTTAACTGAAAAATCTTGCCCTGAAACACCTTCAAATTTGTGACTGGCAAATTTATGCGAAATTCAGAGTTTCTGTAGTGTAGTGGTTATCACGTTCGCCTAACACGCGAAAGGTCCTCGGTTCGAAACCGAGCAGAAACATAGTCTGTTTTAAGCCATAGAGTGGAATATAATGACAAGGTAACCAAACCTTTAAGCATTCAATGCACGGTTTTGTAGACAAGGCCTAAGACTAGTCCCATACTGAAATTAATGTTCGAGATGTCTCACCTGAATAAACTTGACCTGGAACACCTTCAAATTTGTGACTGGCAAGTTTCTTGCCAAAGTCAGACAATGCTTGCGTGGTCTGTTTTAAACCAGCGCCAGGTTGACGACGTACGCAGGAATTGTCCACGTTTCTGTAGTGTAGTGGTTATCACGTTTGCTTCACACGCTAAAGGTCCTCGGTTCGAAACCGAGCAGAAACATAGACTGCTTTAAGCCATAGAGAGCAATATAATGACAAGGTAACCAAACCTTTAATCATTCAATGCACGGTTTCGTAGACAAGGCTTAAAACTAGTCCCAGACTAAGATGATTGTTTGAGATTCCTTAATTGAAAAATCTTGCCCTGCAGCACCTTAAAATTTGTTACTGGCAAATTTATGCGAAATTCAGAGTTTCTAAAGTGTAGTGGTTATCACGTTCGCCTAACACGCGAAAGGTCCTCGGTTCGAAACCGAGCAGAAACATAGTCTGTTTTAAGCCATAGAGTGGAATATAATGACAAGGTAACCAAACCTTTAAGCATTCAATGCACGGTTTTGTAGACTGTCGAAATTCAGCCTCTATTATGTCACGTACAATGTTCTTTTAGTGACAGTCGCATTCTCCTGACGTGAAAGGTCCCTAGTCGAATGCGAGCAGAAACATAGTCTGTTTTAAGCCATAGAGTGGAATATAATGACAAGGTAACCAAACCTTTAAGCATTCAATGCACTGTTTTGTAGACAAGGCTTAAGACTAGTCCCATACTGAAATGAATGTTCGAGATGTCTCACCTGAATAAACTTGACCTGGATCACCTTCAAATTTGTGACTGGCAAGTTTCTTGCCAAAGTCAGACAATTCTTGCGTGGTCTGTTTTAAACCAGCGACAGGTTGACGACGTACGCAGGAATTGTCCACGTTTCTGTAGTGTAGTGGTTATCACGTTTGCTTCACACGCAAAAGGTCCTCGGTTCGAAACCGAGCAGAAACATAGTCTGCTTTAAGCCATAGAGAGGAATATAATGACAAGGTAACCAAACCTTTAAGCATTCAATGCACGGTTTTTATAGACTGTCGAAATGCAGCCTCTATTATGTTACAAGCTATGTTCTTTTAGTGACTGTCGCATTCTCCTGACGTGAAAGGACCCTAGTCGAAACCGAGCAGAAACATAGTCTGCTTTAAGCCATAGAGTGGAATATAACGATAAGGTAACCAAACCTTTAAGCATTCAATGCACGGTTTTGTAGACTGTCGAAATTCAGCCTCTATAATGTTACGTACTATGTTCTTTTAGTGACTGTCGCATTCTCCTGACGTGAAAGGTCCCTAGTCGAATGCGAGCAGAAACATAGTCTGCTTTAAGCCATAGAGTGGAATATAATGACAAGGTAACCAAACCTTTAAGCATTCAATGCACGGTTTCGTAGACAAGGCTTAAGACTAGTCCCAGACTAAGATGAGTGTTTGAGATTTCTTAACTGAAAAATCTTGCTCTGAAACCCCTTAAAATTTGTGACTGGCAAATTTATGCCAAATTCAGAGTTTCTGTAGTGTAGTGGTTATCACGTTCGCCTAACACGCGAAAGGTCCTCGGTTCGAAACCGAGCAGAAACATAGTCTGTTTTAAGCCATAGAGTGGAATATAATGACAAGGTAACCAAACCTTTAAGCATTCAATGCACGGTTTTGTAGACTGTCGAAATTCAGCCTCTATTATGTCACGTACAATGTTCTTTTAGTGACAGTCGCATTCTCCTGACGTGAAAGGTCCCTAGTCGAAACCGAGCAGAAACATAGTCTGCTTTAAGCCATAGAGTGGAATATAACGACAAGGTAACAAAACCTTAAGCATTCAATGCACTGTTTTGTAGACAAGGCTTAAGACTAGTCCCATACTGAAATGAATGTTCGAGATGTCTCACCTGAATAAACTTGACCTGGAACACCTTCAAATTTGTGACTGGCAAGTTTCTTGCCAAAGTCAGACAATGCTTGCGTGGTCTGTTTTAAACCAGCGCCAGGTTGACGACGTACGCAGGAATTGTCCACGTTTCTGTAGTGTAGTGGTTATCACGTTTGCTTCACACGCAAAAGGTCCTCGGTTCGAAACCGAGCAGAAACATAGTCTGCTTTAAGCCATAGAGAGGAATATAATGACAAGGTAACCAAAACTTTAAGCATTCAATGCACGGTTTTGTAGACTGTCGAAATTCAGCCTCTATTATGTCACGTGCAATGTTCTTTTAGTGACAGTCGCATTCTCCTGACGTGAAAGGTCCCTAGTCGAAACCGAGCAGAAACATAGTCTGCTTTAAGCCATAGAGTGGAATATAACGAAAAGGTAACCAAACCTTAAGCATTCAATGCACTGTTTTGTAGACAAGGCTTAAGACTAGTCCCATACTGAAATGAATGTTCGAGATGTCTCACCTGAATAAACTTGACCTGGATCACCTTCAAATTTGTGACTGGCAAGTTTCTTGCCAAAGTCAGACAATGCTTCCGTGGTCTGTTTTAAACCAGCGCCAGGTTGACGACGTACGCAGGAATTGTCCACGTTTCTGTAGTGTAGTGGTTATCACGTTTGCTTCACACGCAAAAGGTCCTCGGTTCGAAACCGAGCAGAAACATAGTCTGCTTTAAGCCATAGAGAGGAATATAATGACAAGGTAACCAAACCTTTAAGCATTCAATGCACGGTTTTTATAGACTGTCGAAATGCAGCCTCTATTATGTTACAAGCTATGTTCTTTTAGTGACTGTCGCATTCTCCTGACGTGAAAGGTCCCTAGTCGAAACCGAGCAGAAACATAGTCTGCTTTAAGCCATAGAGTGGAATATAACGATAAGGTAACCAAACCTTTAAGCATTCAATGCACGGTTTTGTAGACTGTCGAAATTCAGCCTCTATAATGTTACGTACTATGTTCTTTTAGTGACTGTCGCATTCTCCTGACGTGAAAGGTCCCTAGTCGAATGCGAGCAGAAACATAGTCTGCTTTAAGCCATAGAGTGGAATATAATGACAAGGTAACCAAACCTTTAAGCATTCAATGCACGGTTTCGTAGACAAGGCTTAAGACTAGTCCCAGACTAAGATGAGTGTTTGAGATTTCTTAACTGAAAAATCTTGCTCTGAAACACCTTAAGATTTGTGACTGGCAAATTTATGCCAAATTCAGAGTTTCTGTAGTGTAGTGGTTATCACGTTCGCCTAACACGCGAAAGGTCCTCGGTTCGAAACCGAGCAGAAACATAGTCTGTTTTAAGCCATAGAGTGGAATATAATGACAAGGTAACCAAACCTTTAAGTATTCAATGCACGGTTTTATAGACTGTCGAAATTCAGCCTCTATTATGTCACGTACAATGTTCTTTTAGTGACAGTCGCATTCTCCTGACGTGAAAGGTCCCTAGTCGAAACCGAGCAGAAACATAGTCTGCTTTAAGCCATAGAGTGGAATATAACGACAAGGTAACCAAACCTTAAGCATTCAATGCACTGTTTTGTAGACATGGCTTAAGACTAGTCCCATACTGAAATGAATGTTCGAGATGTCTCACCTGAATAAACTTGACCTGGAACACCTTCAAATTTGTGACTGGCAAGTTTCTTGCCAAAGTCAGACAATGCTTGCGTGGTCTGTTTTAAACCAGCGCCAGGTTGACGACGTACGCAGGAATTGTCCACGTTTCTGTAGTGTAGTGGTTATCACGTTTGCTGCACACGCAAAATGTCCTCGGTTCGAAACCGAGCAGAAACATAGTCTGCTTTAAGCCATAGAGTGGAATATAACGATAAGGTAACCAAACCTTTAAGCATTCAATGCACGGTTTTGTAGACTGTCGAAATTCAGCCTCTATAATGTTACGTACTATGTTCTTTTAGTGACTGTCGCATTCTCCTGACGTGAAAGGTCCCTAGTCGAATGCGGGCAGAAACATAGTCTGCTTTAAGCCAAGGAGTGGAATATAATGACAAGGTAACCAAACCTTTAAGCATTCAATGCACGGTTTCGTAGACAAGGCTTAAGACTAGTCCCAGACTAAGATGAGTGTTTGAGATTTCTTAACTGAAAAATCTTGCCCTGAAACACCTTAAAATTTTTGACTGGCAAATTTATGCCAAATTCAGAGTTTCTGTAGTGTAGTGGTTATCACGTTCGCCTAACACGCGAAAGGTCCTCGGTTCGAAACCGAGCAGAAACATAGTCTGTTTTAAGCCATAGAGTGGAATATAATGGCAAGGTAACCAAACCTTTAGGCATTCAATGCACGATTTTGTAGACTGTCGAAATTCAGCCTCTATTATGTCAAGAACTATGTTCTTTTAGTGACTGTCGCATTCTCCTGACGTGAAAGGTCCCTAGTCGAAACCTAGCAGAAACATAGTCTGCTTTAAGCCATAGAGTGGAATATAACGACAAGGTAACCAAACCTTAAGCATTCAATGCACTGTTTTGTAGACAAGGCTTAAGACTAGTCCCATACTGAAATGAATGTTCGAGATGTCTCACCTGAATAAACTTGACCTGGAACACCTTCAAATTTGTGACTGGCAAGTTTCTTGCCAAAGTCAGACAATGCTTGCGTGGTCTGTTTTAAACCAGCGCCAGGTTGACGACGTACGCAGGAATTGTCCACGTTTCTGTAGTGTAGTGGTTATCATGTTTGCTTCACACGCTAAAGGTCCTCGGTTCGAAACCGAGCAGAAACATAGACTGCTTTAAGCCATAGAGAGCAATATAATGACAAGGTAACCAAACCTTTAATCATTCAATGCACGGTTTCGTAGACAAGGCTTAAAACTAGTCCCAGACTAAGATGATTGTTTGAGATTCCTTAATTGAAAAATCTTGCCCTGAAGCACCTTAAAATTTGTTACTGGCAAATTTATGCGAAATTCAGAGTTTCTGTAGTGTAGTGGTTATCACGTTCGCCTAACACGCGAAAGGTCCTCTGTTCGAAACCGAGCATAAACATAGTCTGTTTTAAGCCATAGAGTGGAATATAATGACAAGGTAACCAAACCTTTAAGCATTCAATGCACGGTTTTGTAGACTGTCGAAATTCAGCCTCTATTATGTCACGTACAATGTTCTTTTAGTGACAGTCGCATTCTCCTGACGTGAAAGGTCCCTAGTCGAAACCGAGCAGAAACATAGTCTGCTTTAAGCCATAGAGTGGAATATAACGACAAGGTAACAAAACCTTAAGCATTCAATGCACTGTTTTGTAGACAAGGCTTAAGACTAGTCCCATACTGAAATGAATGTTCGAGATGTCTCACCTGAATAAACTTGACCTGGAACACCTTCAAATTTGTGACTGGCAAGTTTCTTGCCAAAGTCAGACAATGCTTGCGTGGTCTGTTTTAAACCAGCGCCAGGTTGACGACGTACGCAGGAATTGTCCACGTTTCTGTAGTGTAGTGGTTATCACGTTTGCTTCACACGCTAAAGGTCCTCGGTTTGAAACCGAGCAGAAACATAGACTGCTTTAAGCCATAGAGAGCAATATAATGACAAGGTAACCAAACCTTTAATCATTCAATGCACGGTTTCGTAGACAAGGCTTAAAACTAGTCCCAGACTAAGATGATTGTTTGAGATTCCTTAATTGAAAAATCTTGCCCTGAAGCACCTTAAAATTTGTTACTGGCAAATTTATGCGAAATTCAGAGTTTCTGTAGTGTAGTGGTTATCACGTTCGCCTAACACGCGAAAGGTCCTCTGTTCGAAACCGAGCAGAAACATAGTCTGTTTTAAGCCAAAACTAGTCCTCGGAAAGGTCCTCGGTTCGAAACCGAGCAGAAACATAGTCTGTTTTAAGCCATAGAGTGGAATATAATGACAAGGTAACCAAACCTTTAAGCATTCAATGCACGGTTTTGTAGACAGTCGAAATTCAGCCTCTATTATGTCACGTACAATGTTCTTTTAGTGACAGTCGCATTCTCCTGACGTGAAAGGTCCCTAGTCGAAACCGAGCAGAAACATAGTCTGCTTTAAGCCATAGAGTGGAATATAACGACAAGGTAACAAAACCTTAAGCATTCAATGCACTGTTTTGTAGACAAGGCTTAAGACTAGTCCCATACTGAAATGAATGTTCGAGATGTCTCACCTGAATAAACTTGACCTGGAACACCTTCAAATTTGTGACTGGCAAGGTTCTTGCCAAAGTCAGACAATGCTTGCGTGGTCTGTTTTAAACCAGCGCCAGGTTGACGACGTACGCAGGAATTGTCCACGTTTCTGTAGTGTAGTGGTTATCACGTTTGCTTCACACGCTAAAGGTCCTCGGTTCGAAACCGAGCAGAAACATAGACTGCTTTAAGCCATAGAGAGCAATATAATGACAAGGTAACCAAACCTTTAATCATTCAATGCACGGTTTCGTAGACAAGGCTTAAAACTAGTCCCAGACTAAGATGATTGTTTGAGATTCCTTAATAGAAAAATCTTGCCCTGAAGCACCTTAAAATTTGTTACTGGCAAATTTATGCGAAATTCAGAGTTTCTGTAGTGTAGTGGTTATCACGTTCGCCTAACACGCGAAAGGTCCTCTGTTCGAAACCGAGCAGAAACATAGTCTGTTTTAAGCCATAGAGTGGAATATAATGACAAGGTAACCAAACCTTTAAGCATTCAATGCACGGTTTTGTAGACTGTCGAAATTCAGCCTCTATTATGTCACGTACAATGTTCTTTTAGTGACAGTCGCATTCTCCTGACGTGAAAGGTCCCTAGTCGAAACCGAGCAGAAACATAGTCTGCTTTAAGCCATAGAGTGGAATATAACGACAAGGTAACCAAACCTTAAGCATTCAATGCACTGTTTTGTAGACATGGCTTAAGACTAGTCCCATACTGAAATGAATGTTCGAGATGTCTCACCTGAATAAACTTGACCTGGAACACCTTCAAATTTGTGACTGGCAAGTTTCTTGCCAAAGTCAGACAATGCTTGCGTGGTCTGTTTTAAACCAGCGCCAGGTTGACGACGTACGCAGGAATTGTCCACGTTTCTGTAGTGTAGTGGTTATCACGTTTGCTGCACACGCAAAATGTCCTCGGTTCGAAACCGAGCAGAAACATAGTCTGCTTTAAGCCATAGAGTGGAATATAACGATAAGGTAACCAAACCTTTAAGCATTCAATGCACGGTTTTGTAGACTGTCGAAATTCAGCCTCTATAATGTTACGTACTATGTTCTTTTAGTGACTGTCGCATTCTCCTGACGTGAAAGGTCCCTAGTCGAATGCGGGCAGAAACATAGTCTGCTTTAAGCCAAGGAGTGGAATATAATGACAAGGTAACCAAACCTTTAAGCATTCAATGCACGGTTTCGTAGACAAGGCTTAAGACTAGTCCCAGACTAAGATGAGTGTTTGAGATTTCTTAACTGAAAAATCTTGCCCTGAAACACCTTAAAATTTTTGACTGGCAAATTTATGCCAAATTCAGAGTTTCTGTAGTGTAGTGGTTATCACGTTCGCCTAACACGCGAAAGGTCCTCGGTTCGAAACCGAGCAGAAACATAGTCTGTTTTAAGCCATAGAGTGGAATATAATGGCAAGGTAACCAAACCTTTAGGCATTCAATGCACGGTTTTGTAGACTGTCGAAATTCAGCCTCTATTATGTCAAGAACTATGTTCTTTTAGTGACTGTCGCATTCTCCTGACGTGAAAGGTCCCTAGTCGAAACCTAGCAGAAACATAGTCTGCTTTAAGCCATAGAGTGGAATATAACGACAAGGTAACCAAACCTTAAGCATTCAATGCACTGTTTTGTAGACAAGGCTTAAGACTAGTCCCATACTGAAATGAATGTTCGAGATGTCTCACCTGAATAAACTTGACCTGGAACACCTTCAAATTTGTGACTGGCAAGTTTCTTGCCAAAGTCAGACAATGCTTGCGTGGTCTGTTTTAAACCAGCGTCAGGTTGACGACGTACGCAGGAATTGTCCACGTTTCTGTAGTGTAGTGGTTATCACGTTTGCTTCACACGCTAAAGGTCCTCGGTTCGAAACCGAGCAGAAACATAGACTGCTTTAAGCCATAGAGAGCAATATAATGACAAGGTAACCAAACCTTTAATCATTCAATGCACGGTTTCGTAGACAAGGCTTAAAACTAGTCCCAGACTAAGATGATTGTTTGAGATTCCTTAATTGAAAAATCTTGCCCTGAAGCACCTTAAAATTTGTTACTGGCAAATTTATGCGAAATTCAGAGTTTCTGTAGTGTAGTGGTTATCACGTTCGCCTAACACGCGAAAGGTCCTCTGTTCGAAACCGAGCATAAACATAGTCTGTTTTAAGCCATAGAGTGGAATATAATGACAAGGTAACCAAACCTTTAAGCATTCAATGCACGGTTTTGTAGACTGTCGAAATTCAGCCTCTATTATGTCACGTACAATGTTCTTTTAGTGACAGTCGCATTCTCCTGACGTGAAAGGTCCCTAGTCGAAACCGAGCAGAAACATAGTCTGCTTTAAGCCATAGAGTGGAATATAACGACAAGGTAACAAAACCTTAAGCATTCAATGCACTGTTTTGTAGACAAGGCTTAAGACTAGTCCCATACTGAAATGAATGTTCGAGATGTCTCACCTGAATAAACTTGACCTGGAACACCTTCAAATTTGTGACTGGCAAGTTTCTTGCCAAAGTCAGACAATGCTTGCGTGGTCTGTTTTAAACCAGCGCCAGGTTGACGACGTACGCAGGAATTGTCCACGTTTCTGTAGTGTAGTGGTTATCACGTTTGCTTCACACGCTAAAGGTCCTCGGTTTGAAACCGAGCAGAAACATAGACTGCTTTAAGCCATAGAGAGCAATATAATGACAAGGTAACCAAACCTTTAATCATTCAATGCACGGTTTCGTAGACAAGGCTTAAAACTAGTCCCAGACTAAGATGATTGTTTGAGATTCCTTAATTGAAAAATCTTGCCCTGAAGCACCTTAAAATTTGTTACTGGCAAATTTATGCGAAATTCAGAGTTTCTGTAGTGTAGTGGTTATCACGTTCGCCTAACACGCGAAAGGTCCTCTGTTCGAAACCGAGCAGAAACATAGTCTGTTTTAAGCCAAAACTAGTCCTCGGAAAGGTCCTCGGTTCGAAACCGAGCAGAAACATAGTCTGTTTTAAGCCATAGAGTGGAATATAATGACAAGGTAACCAAACCTTTAAGCATTCAATGCACGGTTTTGTAGACTGTCGAAATTCAGCCTCTATTATGTCACGTACAATGTTCTTTTAGTGACAGTCGCATTCTCCTGACGTGAAAGGTCCCTAGTCGAAACCGAGCAGAAACATAGTCTGCTTTAAGCCATAGAGTGGAATATAACGACAAGGTAACAAAACCTTAAGCATTCAATGCACTGTTTTGTAGACAAGGCTTAAGACTAGTCCCATACTGAAATGAATGTTCGAGATGTCTCACCTGAATAAACTTGACCTGGAACACCTTCAAATTTGTGACTGGCAAGTTTCTTGCCAAAGTCAGACAATGCTTGCGTGGTCTGTTTTAAACCAGCGCCAGGTTGACGACGTACGCAGGAATTGTCCACGTTTCTGTAGTGTAGTGGTTATCACGTTTGCTTCACACGCTAAAGGTCCTCGGTTCGAAACCGAGCAGAAACATAGACTGCTTTAAGCCATAGAGAGCAATATAATGACAAGGTAACCAAACCTTTAATCATTCAATGCACGGTTTCGTAGACAAGGCTTAAAACTAGTCCCAGACTAAGATGATTGTTTGAGATTCCTTAATTGAAAAATCTTGCCCTGAAGCACCTTAAAATTTGTTACTGGCAAATTTATGCGAAATTCAGAGTTTCTGTAGTGTAGTGGTTATCACGTTCGCCTAACACGCGAAAGGTCCTCTGTTCGAAACCGAGCAGAAACATAGTCTGTTTTAAGCCATAGAGTGGAATATAATGACAAGGTAACCAAACCTTTAAGCATTCAATGCACGGTTTTGTAGACTGTCGAAATTCAGCCTCTATTATGTCACGTACAATGTTCTTTTAGTGACAGTCGCATTCTCCTGACGTGAAAGGTCCCTAGTCGAAACCGAGCAGAAACATAGTCTGCTTTAAGCCATAGAGTGGAATATAACGACAAGGTAACCAAACCTTAAGCATTCAATGCACTGTTTTGTAGACATGGCTTAAGACTAGTCCCATACTGAAATGAATGTTCGAGATGTCTCACCTGAATAAACTTGACCTGGAACACCTTCAAATTTGTGACTGGCAAGTTTCTTGCCAAAGTCAGACAATGCTTGCGTGGTCTGTTTTAAACCAGCGCCAGGTTGACGACGTACGCAGGAATTGTCCACGTTTCTGTAGTGTAGTGGTTATCACGTTTGCTGCACACGCAAAATGTCCTCGGTTCGAAACCGAGCAGAAACATAGTCTGCTTTAAGCCATAGAGTGGAATATAACGATAAGGTAACCAAACCTTTAAGCATTCAATGCACGGTTTTGTAGACTGTCGAAATTCAGCCTCTATAATGTTACGTACTATGTTCTTTTAGTGACTGTCGCATTCTCCTGACGTGAAAGGTCCCTAGTCGAATGCGGGCAGAAACATAGTCTGCTTTAAGCCAAGGAGTGGAATATAATGACAAGGTAACCAAACCTTTAAGCATTCAATGCACGGTTTCGTAGACAAGGCTTAAGACTAGTCCCAGACTAAGATGAGTGTTTGAGATTTCTTAACTGAAAAATCTTGCCCTGAAACACCTTAAAATTTTTGACTGGCAAATTTATGCCAAATTCAGAGTTTCTGTAGTGTAGTGGTTATCACGTTCGCCTAACACGCGAAAGGTCCTCGGTTCGAAACCGAGCAGAAACATAGTCTGTTTTAAGCCATAGAGTGGAATATAATGGCAAGGTAACCAAACCTTTAGGCATTCAATGCACGGTTTTGTAGACTGTCGAAATTCAGCCTCTATTATGTCAAGAACTATGTTCTTTTAGTGACTGTCGCATTCTCCTGACGTGAAAGGTCCCTAGTCGAAACCTAGCAGAAACATAGTCTGCTTTAAGCCATAGAGTGGAATATAACGACAAGGTAACCAAACCTTAAGCATTCAATGCACTGTTTTGTAGACAAGGCTTAAGACTAGTCCCATACTGAAATGAATGTTCGAGATGTCTCACCTGAATAAACTTGACCTGGAACACCTTCAAATTTGTGACTGGCAAGTTTCTTGCCAAAGTCAGACAATGCTTGCGTGGTCTGTTTTAAACCAGCGTCAGGTTGACGACGTACGCAGGAATTGTCCACGTTTCTGTAGTGTAGTGGTTATCACGTTTGCTTCACACGCTAAAGGTCCTCGGTTCGAAACCGAGCAGAAACATAGACTGCTTTAAGCCATAGAGAGCAATATAATGACAAGGTAACCAAACCTTTAATCATTCAATGCACGGTTTCGTAGACAAGGCTTAAAACTAGTCCCAGACTAAGATGATTGTTTGAGATTCCTTAATTGAAAAATCTTGCCCTGAAGCACCTTAAAATTTGTTACTGGCAAATTTATGCGAAATTCAGAGTTTCTGTAGTGTAGTGGTTATCACGTTCGCCTAACACGCGAAAGGTCCTCGGTTCGAAACCGAGCAGAAACATAGTCTGTTTTAAGCCATAGAGTGGAATATAATGACAAGGTAACCAAACCTTTAAGCATTCAATGCACGGTTTTGTAGACTGTCGAAATTCAGCCTCTATTATGTCACGTACTATGTTCTTTTAGTGACTGTCGCATTCTCTTGACGTGAAAGGTCCCTAGTCGAAACCGAGCAGAAACATAGTCTGCTTTAAGCCATAGAGTGGAATATAACGACAGGTAACAAAACCTTAAGCATTCAATGCACTGTTTTGTAGACAAGGCTTAAGACTAGTCCCATACTGAAATGAATGTTCGAGATGTCTCACCTGAATAAACTTGACCTGGAACACCTTCAAATTTGTGACTGGCAAGTTTCTTGCCAAAGTCAGACAATGCTTGCGTGGTCTGTTTTAAACCAGCGCCATGTTGACGACGTACGCAGGAATTGTCCACGTTTCTGTAGTGTAGTGGTCATCATGTTTGCTTCACACGCTAAAGGTCCTCGGTTCGAAACCGAGCAGAAACATAGACTGCTTTAAGCCATAGAGAGCAATATAATGACAAGGTAACCAAACCTTTAAGCATTCAATGCACGGTTTCGTAGACAAGGCTTAAGACTAGTCCCAGACTAAGATGATTGTTTGAGATTCCTTAACTGAAAAATCTTGCCCTGAAACACCTTAAAATTTGTGACTGGCAAATTTATGCCAAATTCAGAGTTTCTGCAGTGAAGTGGTTATCACGTTCGCCTAACACGCGAAAGGTCCTCGGATCGAAACCGAGCAGAAACATAGTCTGTTTTAAGCCATAGAGTGGAATATAATGACAAGGTAACCAAACCTTTAAGCATTCAATGCACGGTTTTGTAGACTGTGGAAATTCAGCCTCTATTATGTCACGTACAATGTTCTTTTAGTGACAGTCGCATTCTCCTGACGTGAAAGGTCCCTAGTCGAAACCGAGCAGAAACATAGTCTGCTTTAAGCCATAGAGTGGAATATAACGACAAGGTAACAAAACCTTAAGCATTCAATGCACTGTTTTGTAGACAAGGCTTAAGACTAGTCCCATACTGAAATGAATGTTCGAGATGTCTCACCTGAATAAACTTGACCTGGAACACCTTCAAATTTGTGACTGGCAAGTTTCTTGCCAAAGTCAGACAATGCTTGCGTGGTCTGTTTTAAACCAGCGCCAGGTTGACGACGTACGCAGGAATTGTCCACGTTTCTGTAGTGTAGTGGTTATCACGTTTGCTTCACACGCAAAAGGTCCTCGGTTCGAAACCGAGCAGAAACATAGTCTGCTTTAAGCCATAGAGAGGAATATAATGACAAGGTAACCAAAACTTTAAGCATTCAATGCACGGTTTTGTAGACTGTCGAAATTCAGCCTCTATTATGTCACGTGCAATGTTCTTTTAGTGACAGTCGCATTCTCCTGACGTGAAAGGTCCCTAGTCGAAACCGAGCAGAAACATAGTCTGCTTTAAGCCATAGAGTGGAATATAACGAAAAGGTAACCAAACCTTAAGCATTCAATGCACTGTTTTGTAGACAAGGCTTAAGACTAGTCCCATACTGAAATGAATGTTCGAGATGTCTCACCTGAATAAACTTGACCTGGAACACCTTCAAATTTGTGACTGGCAAGTTTCTTGCCAAAGTCAGACAATGCTTGCGTGGTCTGTTTTAAACCAGCGCCAGGTTGACGACGTACGCAGGAATTGTCCACGTTTCTGTAGTGTAGTGGTTATCACGTTTGCTTCACACGCAAAAAGTCCTCGGTTCGAAACCGAGCAGAAACATAGTCTGCTTTAAGCCATAGAGAGGAATATAATGACAAGGTAACCAAACCTTTAAGCATTCAATGCACGGTTTTTATAGACTGTCGAAATGCAGCCTCTATTATGTTACAAGCTATGTTCTTTTAGTGACTGTCGCATTCTCCTGACGTGAAAGGTCCCTAGTCGAAACCGAGCAGAAACATAGTCTGCTTTAAGCCATAGAGTGGAATATAACGATAAGGTAACCAAACCTTTAAGCATTCAATGCACGGTTTTGTAGACTGTCGAAATTCAGCCTCTATAATGTTACGTACTATGTTCTTTTAGTGACTGTCGCATTCTCCTGACGTGAAAGGTCCCTAGTCGAATGCGAGCAGAAACATAGTCTGCTTTAAGCCATAGAGTGGAATATAATGACAAGGTAACCAAACCTTTAAGCATTCAATGCACGGTTTCGTAGACAAGGCTTAAGACTAGTCCCAGACTAAGATGAGTGTTTGAGATTTCTTAACTGAAAAATCTTGCTCTGAAACACCTTAAAATTTGTGACTGGCAAATTTATGCCAAATTCAGAGTTTCTGTAGTGTAGTGGTTATCACGTTCGCCTAACACGCGAAAGGTCCCTAGTCGAAACCTAGCAGAAACATAGTCTGCTTTAAGCCATAGAGAGCAATATAATGACAAGGTAACCAAACCTTTAATCATTCAATGCACGGTTTCGTAGACAAGGCTTAAAACTAGTCCCAGACTAAGATGATTGTTTGAGATTCCTTAATTGAAAAATCTTGCCCTGAAGCACCTTAAAATTTGTTACTGGCAAATTTATGCGAAATTCAGAGTTTCTGTAGTGTAGTGGTTATCACGTTCGCCTAACACGCGAAAGGTCCTCGGTTCGAAACCGAGCAGAAACATAGTCTGTTTTAAGCCATAGAGTGGAATATAATGGCAAGGTAACCAAACCTTTAGGCATTCAATGCACGGTTTTGTAGACTGTCGAAATTCAGCCTCTATTATGTCAAGTACTATGTTCTTTTAGTGACTGTCGCATTCTCCTGACGTGAAAGGTCCCTAGTCGAAACCTAGCAGAAACATAGTCTGCTTTAAGCCATAGAGTGGAATATAACGACAAGGTAACCAAACCTTAAGCATTCAATGCACTGTTTTGTAGACAAGGCTTAAGACTAGTCCCATACTGAAATGAATGTTCGAGATGTCTCACCTGAATAAACTTGACCTGGAACACCTTCAAATTTGTGACTGGCAAGTTTCTTGCCAAAGTCAGACAATGCTTGCGTGGTCTGTTTTAAACCAGCGCCAGGTTGACGACGTACGCAGGAATCGTCCACGTTTCTGTAGTGTAGTGGTTATCACGTTTGCTTCACACGCTAAAGGTCCTCGGTTCGAAACCGAGCAGAAACATAGACTGCTTTAAGCCATAGAGAGCAATATAATGACAAGGTAACCAAACCTTTAATCATTCAATGCACGGTTTCGTAGACAAGGCTTAAAACTAGTCCCAGACTAAGATGATTGTTTGAGATTCCTTAATTGAAAAATCTTGCCCTGAAGTACCTTAAAATTTGTAACTGGCAAATTTATGCGAAATTCAGAGTTTCTGTAGTGTAGTGGTTATCACGTTCGCCTAACACGCGAAAGGTCCTCGGTTCGAAACCGAGCAGAAACATAGTCTGTTTTAAGCCATAGAGTGGAATATAATGACAAGGTAACCAAACCTTTAAGCATTCAATGCACGGTTTTGTAGACTGTCGAAATTCAGCCTCTATTATGTCACGTACTATGTTCTTTTAGTGACTGTCGCATTCTCCTGACGTGAAAGGTCCCTAGTCGAAACCGAGCAGAAACATAGTCTGCTTTAAGCCATAGAGTGGAATATAATGACAAGGTAACCAAACCTTTAAGCATTCAATGCACGGTTTCGTAGACAAGGCTTAAGACTAGTCCCAGACTAAGATGATTGTTTGAGATTCCTTAACTGAAAAATCTTGCCCTGAAACACCTTAAAATTTGTGACTGGCAAATTTATGCCAAATTCAGAGTTTCTGCAGTGAAGTGGTTATCACGTTCGCCTAACACGCGAAAGGTCCTCGGATCGAAACCGAGCAGAAACATAGTCTGTTTTAAGCCATAGAGTGGAATATAATGACAAGGTATCCAAACCTTTAAGCATTCAACGCACGGTTTTGTAGACTGTCGAAATTCAGCCTCTATTATGTCACGTACTATGTTCTTTTAGTGACTGTCGCATTCTCCTGACGTGAAAGGTCCCTAGTCGAAACCGAGCAGAAACATAGTCTGTTTTAAGCCATAGAGTGGAATATAATGACAAGGTAACCAAACCTTTAAGCATTCAATGCACGCTTTTGTAGACTGTCGAAATTCAGCCTCTATTATGTCACGTACTATGTTCTTTTAGTGACTGTCGCATTCTCCTGACGTGAAAGGTCCCTAGTCGAAACCGAGCAGAAACATAGTCTGCTTTAAGCCATAGAGTGGAATATAATGACAAGGTAACCAAACCTTTAAGCATTCAATGCACGGTTTCGTAGACAAGGCTTAAGACTAGTCCCATACTAAGATGAATGTTCGAGATGTCTTTCCTGAATAAACTTGACCTGGAATACCTTCAAATTTGTGACTGGCAAGTTTCTTGCCAAAGTCAGACAATTCTTGCGTGGTCTGTTTTAAACCAGCGCCAGGTTGATGACGTACGCAGGAATTGTCCACGTTTCTGTAGTGTAGTGGTTATCACGTTTGCTTCACACGCTAAAGGTCCTCGGTTCGAAACCGAGCAGAAACATAGACTGCTTTAAGCCATAGAGAGCAATATAATGACAAGATAACTAAACCTTTAAGCATTCAATGCACGGTTTTGTAGACTGTCGAAATTCAGCCTCTATAATGTTACGTACTATGTTCTTTTAGTGACTGTCGCATTCTCCTGACGTGAAAGGTCCCTAGTCGAATGCGAGCAGAAACATAGTCTGCTTTAAGCCATAGAGTGGAATATAATGACAAGGTAACCAAACCTTTAAGCATTCAATGCACGGTTTCGTAGACAAGGCTTAAGACTAGTCCCAGACTAAGATGAGTGTTTGAGATTTCTTAACTGAAAAATCTTGCTCTGAAACACCTTAAAATTTGTGACTGGCAAATTTATGCCAAATTCAGAGTTTCTGTAGTGTAGTGGTTATCACGTTCGCCTAACACGCGAAAGGTCCTCGGTTCGAAACCGAGCAGAAACATAGTCTGTTTTAAGCCATAGAGTGGAATATAATGACAAGGTAACCAAACCTTTAAGCATTCAATGCACGGTTTTGTAGACTGTCGAAATTCAGCCTCTATTATGTCACGTACTATGTTCTTTTAGTGACTGTCGCATTCTCTTGACGTGAAAGGTCCCTTGTCGAAACCGAGCAGAAACATAGTCTGCTTTAAGCCATAGAGTGGAATATAACGACAAGGTAACAAAACCTTAAGCATTCAATGCACTGTTTTGTAGACAAGGCTTAAGACTAGTCCCATACTGAAATGAATGTTCGAGATGTCTCACCTGAATAAACTTGACCTGGAACACCTTCAAATTTGTGACTGGCAAGTTTCTTGCCAAAGTCAGACAATGCTTGCGTGGTCTGTTTTAAACCAGCGCCATGTTGACGACGTACGCAGGAATTGTCCACGTTTCTGTAGTGTAGTGGTCATCATGTTTGCTTCACACGCTAAAGGTCCTCGGTTCGAAACCGAGCAGAAACATAGACTGCTTTAAGCCATAGAGAGCAATATAATGACAAGGTAACCAAACCTTTAAGCATTCAATGCACGGTTTCGTAGACAAGGCTTAAGACTAGTCCCAGACTAAGATGATTGTTTGAGATTCCTTAACTGAAAAATCTTGCCCTGAAACACCTTAAAATTTGTGACTGGCAAATTTATGCCAAATTCAGAGTTTCTGCAGTGAAGTGGTTATCACGTTCGCCTAACACGCGAAAGGTCCTCGGATCGAAACCGAGCAGAAACATAGTCTGTTTTAAGCCATAGAGTGGAATATAATGACAAGGTAACCAAACCTTTAAGCATTCAATGCACGGTTTTGTAGACTGTCGAAATTCAGCCTCTATTATGTCACGTACAATGTTCTTTTAGTGACAGTCGCATTCTCCTGACGTGAAAGGTCCCTAGTCGAAACCGAGCAGAAACATAGTCTGCTTTAAGCCATAGAGTGGAATATAACGACAAGGTAACAAAACCTTAAGCATTCAATGCACTGTTTTGTAGACAAGGCTTAAGACTAGTCCCATACTGAAATGAATGTTCGAGATGTCTCACCTGAATAAACTTGACCTGGAACACCTTCAAATTTGTGACTGGCAAGTTTCTTGCCAAAGTCAGACAATGCTTGCGTGGTCTGTTTTAAACCAGCGCCAGGTTGACGACGTACGCAGGAATTGTCCACGTTTCTGTAGTGTAGTGGTTATCACGTTTGCTTCACACGCAAAAGGTCCTCGGTTCGAAACCGAGCAGAAACATAGTCTGCTTTAAGCCATAGAGAGGAATATAATGACAAGGTAACCAAAACTTTAAGCATTCAATGCACGGTTTTGTAGACTGTCGAAATTCAGCCTCTATTATGTCACGTACTATGTTCTTTTAGTGACTGTCGCATTCTCTTGACGTGAAAGGTCCCTTGTCGAAACCGAGCAGAAACATAGTCTGCTTTAAGCCATAGAGAGCAATATAATGACAAGGTAACCAAACCTTTAATCATTCAATGCACGGTTTCGTAGACAAGGCTTAAAACTAGTCCCAGACTAAGATGATTGTTTGAGATTCCTTAATTGAAAAATCTTGCCCTGAAGCACCTTAAAATTTGTTACTGGCAAATTTATGCGAAATTCAGAGTTTCTGTAGTGTAGTGGTTATCACGTTCGCCTAACACGCGAAAGGTCCTCGGTTCGAAACCGAGCAGAAACATAGTCTGTTTTAAGCCATAGAGTGGAATATAATGGCAAGGTAACCAAACCTTTAGGCATTCAATGCACGGTTTTGTAGACTGTCGAAATTCAGCCTCTATTATGTCAAGTACTATGTTCTTTTAGTGACTGTCGCATTCTCCTGACGTGAAAGGTCCCTAGTCGAAACCTAGCAGAAACATAGTCTGCTTTAAGCCATAGAGTGGAATATAACGACAAGGTAACCAAACCTTAAGCATTCAATGCACTGTTTTGTAGACAAGGCTTAAGACTAGTCCCATACTGAAATGAATGTTCGAGATGTCTCACCTGAATAAACTTGACCTGGAACACCTTCAAATTTGTGACTGGCAAGTTTCTTGCCAAAGTCAGACAATGCTTGCGTGGTCTGTTTTAAACCAGCGCCAGGTTGACGACGTACGCAGGAATCGTCCACGTTTCTGTAGTGTAGTGGTTATCACGTTTGCTTCACACGCTAAAGGTCCTCGGTTCGAAACCGAGCAGAAACATAGACTGCTTTAAGCCATAGAGAGCAATATAATGACAAGGTAACCAAACCTTTAATCATTCAATGCACGGTTTCGTAGACAAGGCTTAAAACTAGTCCCAGACTAAGATGATTGTTTGAGATTCCTTAATTGAAAAATCTTGCCCTGAAGTACCTTAAAATTTGTAACTGGCAAATTTATGCGAAATTCAGAGTTTCTGTAGTGTAGTGGTTATCACGTTCGCCTAACACGCGAAAGGTCCTCGGTTCGAAACCGAGCAGAAACATAGTCTGTTTTAAGCCATAGAGTGGAATATAATGACAAGGTAACCAAACCTTTAAGCATTCAATGCACGGTTTTGTAGACTGTCGAAATTCAGCCTCTATTATGTCACGTACTATGTTCTTTTAGTGACTGTCGCATTCTCCTGACGTGAAAGGTCCCTAGTCGAAACCGAGCAGAAACATAGTCTGCTTTAAGCCATAGAGTGGAATATAATGACAAGGTAACCAAACCTTTAAGCATTCAATGCACGGTTTCGTAGACAAGGCTTAAGACTAGTCCCAGACTAAGATGATTGTTTGAGATTCCTTAACTGAAAAATCTTGCCCTGAAACACCTTAAAATTTGTGACTGGCAAATTTATGCCAAATTCAGAGTTTCTGCAGTGAAGTGGTTATCACGTTCGCCTAACACGCGAAAGGTCCTCGGATCGAAACCGAGCAGAAACATAGTCTGTTTTAAGCCATAGAGTGGAATATAATGACAAGGTATCCAAACCTTTAAGCATTCAACGCACGGTTTTGTAGACTGTCGAAATTCAGCCTCTATTATGTCACGTACTATGTTCTTTTAGTGACTGTCGCATTCTCCTGACGTGAAAGGTCCCTAGTCGAAACCGAGCAGAAACATAGTCTGTTTTAAGCCATAGAGTGGAATATAATGACAAGGTAACCAAACCTTTAAGCATTCAATGCACGCTTTTGTAGACTGTCGAAATTCAGCCTCTATTATGTCACGTACTATGTTCTTTTAGTGACTGTCGCATTCTCCTGACGTGAAAGGTCCCTAGTCGAAACCGAGCAGAAACATAGTCTGCTTTAAGCCATAGAGTGGAATATAATGACAAGGTAACCAAACCTTTAAGCATTCAATGCACGGTTTCGTAGACAAGGCTTAAGACTAGTCCCATACTAAGATGAATGTTCGAGATGTCTTTCCTGAATAAACTTGACCTGGAATACCTTCAAATTTGTGACTGGCAAGTTTCTTGCCAAAGTCAGACAATTCTTGCGTGGTCTGTTTTAAACCAGCGCCAGGTTGATGACGTACGCAGGAATTGTCCACGTTTCTGTAGTGTAGTGGTTATCACGTTTGCTTCACACGCTAAAGGTCCTCGGTTCGAAACCGAGCAGAAACATAGACTGCTTTAAGCCATAGAGAGCAATATAATGACAAGATAACTAAACCTTTAAGCATTCAATGCACGGTTTTGTAGACTGTCGAAATTCAGCCTCTATAATGTTACGTACTATGTTCTTTTAGTGACTGTCGCATTCTCCTGACGTGAAAGGTCCCTAGTCGAATGCGAGCAGAAACATAGTCTGCTTTAAGCCATAGAGTGGAATATAATGACAAGGTAACCAAACCTTTAAGCATTCAATGCACGGTTTCGTAGACAAGGCTTAAGACTAGTCCCAGACTAAGATGAGTGTTTGAGATTTCTTAACTGAAAAATCTTGCTCTGAAACACCTTAAAATTTGTGACTGGCAAATTTATGCCAAATTCAGAGTTTCTGTAGTGTAGTGGTTATCACGTTCGCCTAACACGCGAAAGGTCCTCGGTTCGAAACCGAGCAGAAACATAGTCTGTTTTAAGCCATAGAGTGGAATATAATGACAAGGTAACCAAACCTTTAAGCATTCAATGCACGGTTTTGTAGACTGTCGAAATTCAGCCTCTATTATGTCACGTACTATGTTCTTTTAGTGACTGTCGCATTCTCTTGACGTGAAAGGTCCCTTGTCGAAACCGAGCAGAAACATAGTCTGCTTTAAGCCATAGAGTGGAATATAACGACAAGGTAACAAAACCTTAAGCATTCAATGCACTGTTTTGTAGACAAGGCTTAAGACTAGTCCCATACTGAAATGAATGTTCGAGATGTCTCACCTGAATAAACTTGACCTGGAACACCTTCAAATTTGTGACTGGCAAGTTTCTTGCCAAAGTCAGACAATGCTTGCGTGGTCTGTTTTAAACCAGCGCCATGTTGACGACGTACGCAGGAATTGTCCACGTTTCTGTAGTGTAGTGGTCATCATGTTTGCTTCACACGCTAAAGGTCCTCGGTTCGAAACCGAGCAGAAACATAGACTGCTTTAAGCCATAGAGAGCAATATAATGACAAGGTAACCAAACCTTTAAGCATTCAATGCACGGTTTCGTAGACAAGGCTTAAGACTAGTCCCAGACTAAGATGATTGTTTGAGATTCCTTAACTGAAAAATCTTGCCCTGAAACACCTTAAAATTTGTGACTGGCAAATTTATGCCAAATTCAGAGTTTCTGCAGTGAAGTGGTTATCACGTTCGCCTAACACGCGAAAGGTCCTCGGATCGAAACCGAGCAGAAACATAGTCTGTTTTAAGCCATAGAGTGGAATATAATGACAAGGTAACCAAACCTTTAAGCATTCAATGCACGGTTTTGTAGACTGTCGAAATTCAGCCTCTATTATGTCACGTACAATGTTCTTTTAGTGACAGTCGCATTCTCCTGACGTGAAAGGTCCCTAGTCGAAACCGAGCAGAAACATAGTCTGCTTTAAGCCATAGAGTGGAATATAACGACAAGGTAACAAAACCTTAAGCATTCAATGCACTGTTTTGTAGACAAGGCTTAAGACTAGTCCCATACTGAAATGAATGTTCGAGATGTCTCACCTGAATAAACTTGACCTGGAACACCTTCAAATTTGTGACTGGCAAGTTTCTTGCCAAAGTCAGACAATGCTTGCGTGGTCTGTTTTAAACCAGCGCCAGGTTGACGACGTACGCAGGAATTGTCCACGTTTCTGTAGTGTAGTGGTTATCACGTTTGCTTCACACGCAAAAGGTCCTCGGTTCGAAACCGAGCAGAAACATAGTCTGCTTTAAGCCATAGAGAGGAATATAATGACAAGGTAACCAAAACTTTAAGCATTCAATGCACGGTTTTGTAGACTGTCGAAATTCAGCCTCTATTATGTCACGTGCAATGTTCTTTTAGTGACAGTCGCATTCTCCTGACGTGAAAGGTCCCTAGTCGAAACCGAGCAGAAACATAGTCTGCTTTAAGCCATAGAGTGGAATATAACAATAAGGTAACCAAACCTTTAAGCATTCAATGCACGGTTTTGTAGACTGTCGAAATTCAGCCTCTATAATGTTACGTACTATGTTCTTTTAGTGACTGTCGCATTCTCCTGACGTGAAAGGTCCCTAGTCGAATGCGAGCAGAAACATAGTCTGCTTTAAGCCATAGAGTGGAATATAATGACAAGGTAACCAAACCTTTAAGCATTCAATGCACGGTTTCGTAGACAAGGCTTAAGACTAGTCCCAGACTAAGATGAGTGTTTGAGATTTCTTAACTGAAAAATCTTGCTCTGAAACACCTTAAAATTTGTGACTGGCAAATTTATGCCAAATTCAGAGTTTCTGTAGTGTAGTGGTTATCACGTTCGCCTAACACGCGAAAGGTCCTCGGTTCGAAACCGAGCAGAAACATAGTCTGTTTTAAGCCATAGAGTGGAATATAATGACAAGGTAACCAAACCTTTAAGCATTCAATGCACGGTTTTGTAGACTGTCGAAATTCAGCCTCTATTATGTCACGTACAATGTTCTTTTAGTGACAGTCGCATTCTCCTGACGTGAAAGGTCCCTAGTCGAAACCGAGCAGAAACATAGTCTGCTTTAAGCCATAGAGTGGAATATAACGACAAGGTAACAAAACCTTAAGCATTCAATGCACTGTTTTGTAGACAAGGCTTAAGACTAGTCCCATACTGAAATGAATGTTCGAGATGTCTCACCTGAATAAACTTGACCTGGAACACCTTCAAATTTGTGACTGGCAAGTTTCTTGCCAAAGTCAGACAATGCTTGCGTGGTCTGTTTTAAACCAGCGCCAGGTTGACGACGTACGCAGGAATTGTCCACGTTTCTGTAGTGTAGTGGTTATCATGTTTGCTTCACACGCTAAAGGTCCTCGGTTCGAAACCGAGCAGAAACATAGACTGCTTTAAGCCATAGAGAGCAATATAATGACAAGGTAACCAAACCTTTAATCATTCAATGCACGGTTTCGTAGACAAGGCTTAAAACTAGTCCCAGACTAAGATGATTGTTTGAGATTCCTTAATTGAAAAATCTTGCCCTGAAGCACCTTAAAATTTGTTACTGGCAAATTTATGCGAAATTCAGAGTTTCTGTAGTGTAGTGGTTATCACGTTCGCCTAACACGCGAAAGGTCCTCGGTTCGAAACCGAGCAGAAACATAGTCTGTTTTAAGCCATAGAGTGGAATATAATGACAAGGTAACCAAACCTTTAAGCATTCAATGCACGGTTTTGTAGACTGTCGAAATTCAGCCTCTATTATGTCACGTACAATGTTCTTTTAGTGACAGTCGCATTCTCCTGACGTGAAAGGTCCCTAGTCGAAACCGAGCAGAAACATAGTCTGCTTTAAGCCATAGAGTGGAATATAACGACAAGGTAACAAAACCTTAAGCATTCAATGCACTGTTTTGTAGACAAGGCTTAAGACTAGTCCCATACTGAAATGAATGTTCGAGATGTCTCACCTGAATAAACTTGACCTGGAACACCTTCAAATTTGTGACTGGCAAGTTTCTTGCCAAAGTCAGACAATGCTTGCGTGGTCTGTTTTAAACCAGCGCCAGGTTGACGACGTACGCAGGAACTGTCCACGTTTCTGTAGTGTAGTGGTTATCATGTTTGCTTCACACGCTAAAGGTACTCGGTTCGAAACCGAGCAGAAACATAGACTGCTTTAAGCCATAGAGAGCAATATAATGACAAGGTAACCAA
Organism: Triplophysa dalaica; assembly: GCF_015846415.1. Taxonomy (NCBI): domain Eukaryota; kingdom Metazoa; phylum Chordata; class Actinopteri; order Cypriniformes; family Nemacheilidae; genus Triplophysa; species Triplophysa dalaica. The sequence goes on along the minus strand of NC_079546.1, from coordinate 14,974,313 downwards.
ACCTTTAATCATTCAATGCACGGTTTCGTAGACAAGGCTTAAAACTAGTCCCAGACTAAGATGATTGTTTGAGATTCCTTAATTGAAAAATCTTGCCCTGAAGCACCTTAAAATTTGTTACTGGCAAATTTATGCGAAATTCAGAGTTTCTGTAGTGTAGTGGTTATCACGTTCGCCTAACACGCGAAAGGTCCTCGGTTCGAAACCGAGCAGAAACATAGTCTGTTTTAAGCCATAGAGTGGAATATAATGACAAGGTAACCAAACCTTTAAGCATTCAATGCACGGTTTTGTAGACTGTCGAAATTCAGCCTCTATTATGTCACGTACAATGTTCTTTTAGTGACAGTCGCATTCTCCTGACGTGAAAGGTCCCTAGTCGAAACCGAGCAGAAACATAGTCTGCTTTAAGCCATAGAGTGGAATATAACGACAAGGTAACAAAACCTTAAGCATTCAATGCACTGTTTTGTAGACAAGGCTTAAGACTAGTCCCATACTGAAATGAATGTTCGAGATGTCTCACCTGAATAAACTTGACCTGGAACACCTTCAAATTTGTGACTGGCAAGTTTCTTGCCAAAGTCAGACAATGCTTGCGTGGTCTGTTTTAAACCAGCGCCAGGTTGACGACGTACGCAGGAATTGTCCACGTTTCTGTAGTGTAGTGGTTATCACGTTTGCTTCACACGCAAAAGGTCCTCGGTTCGAAACCGAGCAGAAACATAGTCTGTTTTAAGCCATAGAGTGGAATATAATGACAAGGTAACCAAACCTTTAAGCATTCAATGCACGGTTTTGTAGACTGTCGAATTTCAGCCTCTATTATGTTACAAGCTATGTTCTTTTAGTGACTGTCGCATTCTCCTGACGTGAAAGGTCCTCGGTTCGAAACCGAGCAGAAACATAGTCTGTTTTAAGCCATAGAGTGGAATATAATGACAAGGTAACCAAACCTTTAAGCATTCAATGCACGGTTTTGTAGACTGTCGAATTTCAGCCTCTATTATGTCACGTACTATGTTCTTTTAGTGACTGTCGCATTCTCCTGACGTGAAAGGTCCCTAGTCGAAACCGAGCAGAAACATAGTCTGCTTTAAGCCATAGAGTGGAATATAATGACAAGGTAACCAAACCTTTAAGCATTCAATGCAAGGTTTCGTAGACAAGGCTTAAGACTAGTCCCATACTAAGATGAATGTTCGAGATGTCTTACCTGAATTAACTTGACCTGGAATACCTTCAAATTTCTGACTGGCAAGTTTCTTGCCAAAGTCAGACAATGCTTGCGTGGTCTGTTTTAAACCAGCGCCAGGTTGACGACGTAAGCAGGAATTGTCCACGTTTCTGTAGTGTAGTGGTTATCACGTTTGCTTCACACGCAAAAGGTCCTCGGTTCGAAACCGAGCAGAAACATAGTCTGCTTTAAGCCATAGAGAGGAATATAATGACAAGGTAACCAAACCTTTAAGCATTCAATGCACGGTTTCGTAGACAAGGCTTAAGACTAGTCCCAGACTAAGATGATTGTTTGAGATTCCTTAACTGAAAAATCTTGCCCTGAAACACCTTAAAATTTGTTACTGGCAAAATTATGCGAAATTCAGAGTTTCTGTAGTGTAGTGGTTATCACGTTCGCCTAACACGTGAAAGGTCCTCGGTTCGAGACCGAGCAGAAACATAGTCTGCTTTAAGCCATAGAGTGGAATATAATGACAAGGTAACCAAACCTTTAAGCATTCAATGCACGGTTTCGTAGACAAGGCTTAAGACTAGTCCCAGACTAAGATGAGTGTTTGAGATTTCTTAACTGAAAAATCTTGCCCTGAAACACCTTAAAATTTGTGACTGGCAAATTTATGCCAATTTCAGAGTTTCTGTAGTGTAGTGGTTATCACGTTCGCCTAACACGCGAAAGGTCCTCGGTTCGAAACCGAGCAGAAACATAGTCTGTTTTAAGCCATAGAGTGGAATATAATGACAAGGTAACCAAACCTTTAAGCATTCAATGCACGGTTTTGTAGACTGTCGAAATTCAGCCTCTATTATGTCACGTACAATGTTCTTTTAGTGACAGTCGCATTCTCCTGACGTGAAAGGTCCCTAGTCGAAACCGAGCAGAAACATAGTCTGCTTTAAGCCATAGAGTGGAATATAACGACAAGGTAACAAAACCTTAAGCATTCAATGCACTGTTTTGTAGACAAGGCTTAAGACTAGTCCCATACTGAAATGAATGTTCGAGATGTCTCACCTGAATAAACTTGACCTGGAACACCTTCAAATTTGTGACTGGCAAGTTTCTTGCCAAAGTCAGACAATGCTTGCGTGGTCTGTTTTAAACCAGCGCCAGGTTGACGACGTACGCAGGAATTGTCCACGTTTCTGTAGTGTAGTGGTTATCACGTTTGCTTCACACGCAAAAGGTCCTCGGTTCGAAACCGAGCAGAAACATAGTCTGTTTTAAGCCATAGAGTGGAATATAATGACAAGGTAACCAAACCTTTAAGCATTCAATGCACGGTTTTGTAGACTGTCGAATTTCAGCCTCTATTATGTTACAAGCTATGTTCTTTTAGTGACTGTCGCATTCTCCTGACGTGAAAGGTCCTCGGTTCGAAACCGAGCAGAAACATAGTCTGTTTTAAGCCATAGAGTGGAATATAATGACAAGGTAACCAAACCTTTAAGCATTCAATGCACGGTTTTGTAGACTGTCGAATTTCAGCCTCTATTATGTCACGTACTATGTTCTTTTAGTGACTGTCGCATTCTCCTGACGTGAAAGGTCCCTAGTCGAAACCGAGCAGAAACATAGTCTGCTTTAAGCCATAGAGTGGAATATAATGACAAGGTAACCAAACCTTTAAGCATTCAATGCAAGGTTTCGTAGACAAGGCTTAAGACTAGTCCCATACTAAGATGAATGTTCGAGATGTCTTACCTGAATTAACTTGACCTGGAATACCTTCAAATTTCTGACTGGCAAGTTTCTTGCCAAAGTCAGACAATGCTTGCGTGGTCTGTTTTAAACCAGCGCCAGGTTGACGACGTAAGCAGGAATTGTCCACGTTTCTGTAGTGTAGTGGTTATCACGTTTGCTTCACACGCAAAAGGTCCTCGGTTCGAAACCGAGCAGAAACATAGTCTGCTTTAAGCCATAGAGAGGAATATAATGACAAGGTAACCAAACCTTTAAGCATTCAATGCACGGTTTCGTAGACAAGGCTTAAGACTAGTCCCAGACTAAGATGATTGTTTGAGATTCCTTAACTGAAAAATCTTGCCCTGAAACACCTTAAAATTTGTTACTGGCAAAATTATGCGAAATTCAGAGTTTCTGTAGTGTAGTGGTTATCACGTTCGCCTAACACGTGAAAGGTCCTCGGTTCGAGACCGAGCAGAAACATAGTCTGCTTTAAGCCATAGAGTGGAAAATAATGACAAGGTAACCAAACCTTTAAGCATTCAATGCACGGTTTCGTAGACAAGGCTTAAGACTAGTCCCAGACTAAGATGAGTGTTTGAGATTTCTTAACTGAAAAATCTTGCCCTGAAACACCTTAAAATTTGTGACTGGCAAATTTATGCCAATTTCAGAGTTTCTGTAGTGTAGTGGTTATCACGTTCGCCTAACACGCGAAAGGTCCTCGTTTCGAAACCGAGCAGAAACATAGTCTGTTTTAAGCCATAGAGTGGAATATAATGACAAGGTAACCAAACCTTTAAGCATTCAATGCACGGTTTCGTAGACAAGGCTTAAGACTAGTCCCAGACTAAGATGAGTGTTTGAGATTCCTTAACTGAAAAATCTTGCCCTGAAACACCTTAAAATTGGTTACTGGCAAAATTATGCGAAATTCAGAGTTTCTGTAGTGTAGTGGTTATCACGTTCGCCTAACACGCGAAAGGTCCTCGGTTCGAGACCGAGCAGAAACAGTTTTCAGGTTTTGGCGTCAACCAGAGCAAATGCCATCGGTGTAAAACTTAGCTGCAATGCGTATCGGCCTGATTGAAAGCTTTTTGGGATTGTCAAATTCAGCCTCCATTTTGTCACGTACAATTTTCTATTAGTGACTGTCGCATTCTCCTGACGTTAAAGGTCCCTAGTCGAAACCGAGCAGAAACATAGTCTTTTTTAAGCCATAGAGTGGAATATAATGACAAGGTAACCAAACCTTTAAGCATTCAATGCACGGTTTTTATAGACTGTCGAAATTCAGCCTCTATTATGTTACAAGCTATGTTCTTTTAGTGACTGTCGCATTCTCCTGACGTGAAAGGTCCCTAGTCGAAACCGAGCAGAAACATAGTCTTTTTTAAGCCATAGAGTGGAATATAATGACAAGGTAACCAAACCTTTAAGCATTCAATGCACGGTTTTTATAGACTGTCGAAATTCAGCCTCTATTATGTTACAAGCTATGTTCTTTTAGTGACTGTCGCATTCTCCTGACGTGAAAGGTCCTCGGTTCGAAACCGAGCAGAAACATAGTCTGTTTTAAGCCATAGAGTGGAATATAATGACAAGGTAACAAAACCTTTAAGCATTCAATGCACGGTTTTGTAGACTGTCGAAATTCAGCCTCTATTATGTCACGTACTATGTTCTTTTAGTGACTGTCGCATTCTCCTGACGTGAAAGGTCCCTAGTCGAAACCGAGCAGAAACCTAGTCTGCTTTAAGCCATAGAGTGGAATATAATGACAAGGTAACCAAACCTTTAAGCATTCAATGCACGGTTTCGTAGACTGTCGAAATTCAGCCTCTATAATGTTACGTACTATGTTCTTTTAGTGACTGTCGCATTCTCCTGACGTGAAAGGTCCCTAGTCGAATGCGAGCAGAAACATAGTCTGCTTTAAGCCATAGAGTGGAATATAATGACAAGGTAACCAAACCTTTAAGCATTCAATGCACGGTTTCGTAGACAAGGCTTAAGACTAGTCCCAGACTAAGATGAGTGTTTGAGATTTCTTAACTGAAAAATCTTGCTCTGAAACACCTTAAAATTTGTGACTGGCAAATTTATGCCAAATTCAGAGTTTCTGTAGTGTAGTGGTTATCACGTTCGCCTAACACGCGAAAGGTCCTCGGTTCGAAACCGAGCAGAAACATAGTCTGTTTTAAGCCATAGAGTGGAATATAATGACAAGGTAACCAAACCTTTAAGCATTCAATGCACGGTTTTGTAGACTGTCGAAATTCAGCCTCTATTATGTCACGTACTATGTTCTTTTAGTGACTGTCGCATTCTCTTGACGTGAAAGGTCCCTTGTCGAAACCGAGCAGAAACATAGTCTGCTTTAAGCCATAGAGTGGAATATAACGACAAGGTAACAAAACCTTAAGCATTCAATGCACTGTTTTGTAGACAAGGCTTAAGACTAGTCCCATACTGAAATGAATGTTCGAGATGTCTCACCTGAATAAACTTGACCTGGAACACCTTCAAATTTGTGACTGGCAAGTTTCTTGCCAAAGTCAGACAATGCTTGCGTGGTCTGTTTTAAACCAGCGCCATGTTGACGACGTACGCAGGAATTGTCCACGTTTCTGTAGTGTAGTGGTCATCATGTTTGCTTCACACGCTAAAGGTCCTCGGTTCGAAACCGAGCAGAAACATAGACTGCTTTAAGCCATAGAGAGCAATATAATGACAAGGTAACCAAACCTTTAAGCATTCAATGCACGGTTTCGTAGACAAGGCTTAAGACTAGTCCCAGACTAAGATGATTGTTTGAGATTCCTTAACTGAAAAATCTTGCCCTGAAACACCTTAAAATTTGTGACTGGCAAATTTATGCCAAATTCAGAGTTTCTGCAGTGAAGTGGTTATCACGTTCGCCTAACACGCGAAAGGTCCTCGGATCGAAACCGAGCAGAAACATAGTCTGTTTTAAGCCATAGAGTGGAATATAATGACAAGGTAACCAAACCTTTAAGCATTCAATGCACGGTTTTGTAGACTGTCGAAATTCAGCCTCTATTATGTCACGTACAATGTTCTTTTAGTGACAGTCGCATTCTCCTGACGTGAAAGGTCCCTAGTCGAAACCGAGCAGAAACATAGTCTGCTTTAAGCCATAGAGTGGAATATAACGACAAGGTAACAAAACCTTAAGCATTCAATGCACTGTTTTGTAGACAAGGCTTAAGACTAGTCCCATACTGAAATGAATGTTCGAGATGTCTCACCTGAATAAACTTGACCTGGAACACCTTCAAATTTGTGACTGGCAAGTTTCTTGCCAAAGTCAGACAATGCTTGCGTGGTCTGTTTTAAACCAGCGCCAGGTTGACGACGTACGCAGGAATTGTCCACGTTTCTGTAGTGTAGTGGTTATCACGTTTGCTTCACACGCAAAAGGTCCTCGGTTCGAAACCGAGCAGAAACATAGTCTGCTTTAAGCCATAGAGAGGAATATAATGACAAGGTAACCAAAACTTTAAGCATTCAATGCACGGTTTTGTAGACTGTCGAAATTCAGCCTCTATTATGTCACGTGCAATGTTCTTTTAGTGACAGTCGCATTCTCCTGACGTGAAAGGTCCCTAGTCGAAACCGAGCAGAAACATAGTCTGCTTTAAGCCATAGAGTGGAATATAACAATAAGGTAACCAAACCTTTAAGCATTCAATGCACGGTTTTGTAGACTGTCGAAATTCAGCCTCTATAATGTTACGTACTATGTTCTTTTAGTGACTGTCGCATTCTCCTGACGTGAAAGGTCCCTAGTCGAATGCGAGCAGAAACATAGTCTGCTTTAAGCCATAGAGTGGAATATAATGACAAGGTAACCAAACCTTTAAGCATTCAATGCACGGTTTCGTAGACAAGGCTTAAGACTAGTCCCAGACTAAGATGAGTGTTTGAGATTTCTTAACTGAAAAATCTTGCTCTGAAACACCTTAAAATTTGTGACTGGCAAATTTATGCCAAATTCAGAGTTTCTGTAGTGTAGTGGTTATCACGTTCGCCTAACACGCGAAAGGTCCTCGGTTCGAAACCGAGCAGAAACATAGTCTGTTTTAAGCCATAGAGTGGAATATAATGACAAGGTAACCAAACCTTTAAGCATTCAATGCACGGTTTTGTAGACTGTCGAAATTCAGCCTCTATTATGTCACGTACAATGTTCTTTTAGTGACAGTCGCATTCTCCTGACGTGAAAGGTCCCTAGTCGAAACCGAGCAGAAACATAGTCTGCTTTAAGCCATAGAGTGGAATATAACGACAAGGTAACAAAACCTTAAGCATTCAATGCACTGTTTTGTAGACAAGGCTTAAGACTAGTCCCATACTGAAATGAATGTTCGAGATGTCTCACCTGAATAAACTTGACCTGGAACACCTTCAAATTTGTGACTGGCAAGTTTCTTGCCAAAGTCAGACAATGCTTGCGTGGTCTGTTTTAAACCAGCGCCAGGTTGACGACGTACGCAGGAATTGTCCACGTTTCTGTAGTGTAGTGGTTATCATGTTTGCTTCACACGCTAAAGGTCCTCGGTTCGAAACCGAGCAGAAACATAGACTGCTTTAAGCCATAGAGAGCAATATAATGACAAGGTAACCAAACCTTTAATCATTCAATGCACGGTTTCGTAGACAAGGCTTAAAACTAGTCCCAGACTAAGATGATTGTTTGAGATTCCTTAATTGAAAAATCTTGCCCTGAAGCACCTTAAAATTTGTTACTGGCAAATTTATGCGAAATTCAGAGTTTCTGTAGTGTAGTGGTTATCACGTTCGCCTAACACGCGAAAGGTCCTCGGTTCGAAACCGAGCAGAAACATAGTCTGTTTTAAGCCATAGAGTGGAATATAATGACAAGGTAACCAAACCTTTAAGCATTCAATGCACGGTTTTGTAGACTGTCGAAATTCAGCCTCTATTATGTCACGTACAATGTTCTTTTAGTGACAGTCGCATTCTCCTGACGTGAAAGGTCCCTAGTCGAAACCGAGCAGAAACATAGTCTGCTTTAAGCCATAGAGTGGAATATAACGACAAGGTAACAAAACCTTAAGCATTCAATGCACTGTTTTGTAGACAAGGCTTAAGACTAGTCCCATACTGAAATGAATGTTCGAGATGTCTCACCTGAATAAACTTGACCTGGAACACCTTCAAATTTGTGACTGGCAAGTTTCTTGCCAAAGTCAGACAATGCTTGCGTGGTCTGTTTTAAACCAGCGCCAGGTTGACGACGTACGCAGGAACTGTCCACGTTTCTGTAGTGTAGTGGTTATCATGTTTGCTTCACACGCTAAAGGTACTCGGTTCGAAACCGAGCAGAAACATAGACTGCTTTAAGCCATAGAGAGCAATATAATGACAAGGTAACCAAACCTTTAATCATTCAATGCACGGTTTCGTAGACAAGGCTTAAAACTAGTCCCAGACTAAGATGATTGTTTGAGATTCCTTAATTGAAAAATCTTGCCCTGAAGCACCTTAAAATTTGTTACTGGCAAATTTATGCGAAATTCAGAGTTTCTGTAGTGTAGTGGTTATCACGTTCGCCTAACACGCGAAAGGTCCTCGGTTCGAAACCGAGCAGAAACATAGTCTGTTTTAAGCCATAGAGTGGAATATAATGACAAGGTAACCAAACCTTTAAGCATTCAATGCACGGTTTTGTAGACTGTCGAAATTCAGCCTCTATTATGTCACGTACAATGTTCTTTTAGTGACAGTCGCATTCTCCTGACGTGAAAGGTCCCTAGTCGAAACCGAGCAGAAACATAGTCTGCTTTAAGCCATAGAGTGGAATATAACGACAAGGTAACAAAACCTTAAGCATTCAATGCACTGTTTTGTAGACAAGGCTTAAGACTAGTCCCATACTGAAATGAATGTTCGAGATGTCTCACCTGAATAAACTTGACCTGGAACACCTTCAAATTTGTGACTGGCAAGTTTCTTGCCAAAGTCAGACAATGCTTGCGTGGTCTGTTTTAAACCAGCGCCAGGTTGACGACGTACGCAGGAATTGTCCACGTTTCTGTAGTGTAGTGGTTATCACGTTTGCTTCACACGCAAAAGGTCCTCGGTTCGAAACCGAGCAGAAACATAGTCTGTTTTAAGCCATAGAGTGGAATATAATGACAAGGTAACCAAACCTTTAAGCATTCAATGCACGGTTTTGTAGACTGTCGAATTTCAGCCTCTATTATGTTACAAGCTATGTTCTTTTAGTGACTGTCGCATTCTCCTGACGTGAAAGGTCCTCGGTTCGAAACCGAGCAGAAACATAGTCTGTTTTAAGCCATAGAGTGGAATATAATGACAAGGTAACCAAACCTTTAAGCATTCAATGCACGGTTTTGTAGACTGTCGAATTTCAGCCTCTATTATGTCACGTACTATGTTCTTTTAGTGACTGTCGCATTCTCCTGACGTGAAAGGTCCCTAGTCGAAACCGAGCAGAAACATAGTCTGCTTTAAGCCATAGAGTGGAATATAATGACAAGGTAACCAAACCTTTAAGCATTCAATGCAAGGTTTCGTAGACAAGGCTTAAGACTAGTCCCATACTAAGATGAATGTTCGAGATGTCTTACCTGAATTAACTTGACCTGGAATACCTTCAAATTTCTGACTGGCAAGTTTCTTGCCAAAGTCAGACAATGCTTGCGTGGTCTGTTTTAAACCAGCGCCAGGTTGACGACGTAAGCAGGAATTGTCCACGTTTCTGTAGTGTAGTGGTTATCACGTTTGCTTCACACGCAAAAGGTCCTCGGTTCGAAACCGAGCAGAAACATAGTCTGCTTTAAGCCATAGAGAGGAATATAATGACAAGGTAACCAAACCTTTAAGCATTCAATGCACGGTTTCGTAGACAAGGCTTAAGACTAGTCCCAGACTAAGATGATTGTTTGAGATTCCTTAACTGAAAAATCTTGCCCTGAAACACCTTAAAATTTGTTACTGGCAAAATTATGCGAAATTCAGAGTTTCTGTAGTGTAGTGGTTATCACGTTCGCCTAACACGTGAAAGGTCCTCGGTTCGAGACCGAGCAGAAACATAGTCTGCTTTAAGCCATAGAGTGGAAAATAATGACAAGGTAACCAAACCTTTAAGCATTCAATGCACGGTTTCGTAGACAAGGCTTAAGACTAGTCCCAGACTAAGATGAGTGTTTGAGATTTCTTAACTGAAAAATCTTGCCCTGAAACACCTTAAAATTTGTGACTGGCAAATTTATGCCAATTTCAGAGTTTCTGTAGTGTAGTGGTTATCACGTTCGCCTAACACGCGAAAGGTCCTCGTTTCGAAACCGAGCAGAAACATAGTCTGTTTTAAGCCATAGAGTGGAATATAATGACAAGGTAACCAAACCTTTAAGCATTCAATGCACGGTTTCGTAGACAAGGCTTAAGACTAGTCCCAGACTAAGATGAGTGTTTGAGATTCCTTAACTGAAAAATCTTGCCCTGAAACACCTTAAAATTGGTTACTGGCAAAATTATGCGAAATTCAGAGTTTCTGTAGTGTAGTGGTTATCACGTTCGCCTAACACGCGAAAGGTCCTCGGTTCGAGACCGAGCAGAAACAGTTTTCAGGTTTTGGCGTCAACCAGAGCAAATGCCATCGGTGTAAAACTTAGCTGCAATGCGTATCGGCCTGATTGAAAGCTTTTTGGGATTGTCAAATTCAGCCTCCATTTTGTCACGTACAATTTTCTATTAGTGACTGTCGCATTCTCCTGACGTTAAAGGTCCCTAGTCGAAACCGAGCAGAAACATAGTCTTTTTTAAGCCATAGAGTGGAATATAATGACAAGGTAACCAAACCTTTAAGCATTCAATGCACGGTTTTTATAGACTGTCGAAATTCAGCCTCTATTATGTTACAAGCTATGTTCTTTTAGTGACTGTCGCATTCTCCTGACGTGAAAGGTCCCTAGTCGAAACCGAGCAGAAACATAGTCTTTTTTAAGCCATAGAGTGGAATATAATGACAAGGTAACCAAACCTTTAAGCATTCAATGCACGGTTTTTATAGACTGTCGAAATTCAGCCTCTATTATGTTACAAGCTATGTTCTTTTAGTGACTGTCGCATTCTCCTGACGTGAAAGGTCCTCGGTTCGAAACCGAGCAGAAACATAGTCTGTTTTAAGCCATAGAGTGGAATATAATGACAAGGTAACAAAACCTTTAAGCATTCAATGCACGGTTTTGTAGACTGTCGAAATTCAGCCTCTATTATGTCACGTACTATGTTCTTTTAGTGACTGTCGCATTCTCCTGACGTGAAAGGTCCCTAGTCGAAACCGAGCAGAAACCTAGTCTGCTTTAAGCCATAGAGTGGAATATAATGACAAGGTAACCAAACCTTTAAGCATTCAATGCACGGTTTCGTAGACAAGGCTTAAGACTAGTCCCATACTAAGATGAATGTTCGAGATGTCTTACCTGAATAAACTTGACCTGGAATACCTTCAAATTTGTGACTGGCAAGTTTCTTGCCAAAGTCAGACAATACTTGCGTGGTCTGTTTTAAACCAGCGCCAGTTTGACGACGTACGCAGGAATTGTCCACGTTTCTGTAGTGTAGTGGTTATCACGTTTGCTTTACACGCAAAAGGTCCTCGGTTCGAAACCGAGCAGAAACATAGTCTGCTTTAAGCCATAGAGTGGAATATAATGACAAGGTAACCAAACCTTTAAGCATTCAATGCACGGTTTCGTAGACAAGGCTTAAGACTAGTCCCAGACTAAGATGATTGTTTGAGATTCCTTAACTGAAAAATCTTGCCCTGAAACACCTTAAAATTTGTGACTGGCAAATTTATGCCAATTTCAGAGTTTCTGTAGTGTAGTGGTTATCACGTTCGCCTAACACGCGAAAGGTCCTCGTTTCGAAACCGAGCAGAAACATAGTCTGTTTTAAGCCATAGAGTGGAATACAATGACAAGGTAACCAAACCTTTAAACATTCAATGCACGGTTTTGTAGACTGTCGAAATTCAGCCTCTATTATGTCACGTACTATGTTCTTTTAGTGACTGTCGAATTCTCCTGACGTGAAAGGTCCCTAGTCGAAACCGAGCAGAAACATAGTCTGTTTTAAGCCATAGAGTGGAATATAATGACAAGGTAACCAAACCTTTAAGCATTCAATGCACGGTTTTGTAGACTGTCGAAATTCAGCCTCTATTATGTCACGTACTATGTTCTTTTAGTGACTGTCGCATTCTCCTGACGTGAAAGGTCCCTAGTCGAAACCAAGCAGAAACATAGTCTGCTTTAAGCCATAGAGTGGAATATAATGACAAGGTAACCAAACCTTTAAGCATTCAATGCACGGTTTCGTAGACAAGGCTTAAGACTAGTCCCAGACTAAGATGAGTGTTTGAGATTTCTCAACTGAAAAATCTTGCCCTGAAACACCTTAAAATTTGTGACTGGCAAATTTATGCCAAGTTCAGAGTTTCTGTAGTGTAGTGGTTATCACGTTCGCCTAACACGCGAATTGTCCTCGGTTCGAAACCGAGCAGAAACATAGTCTGTTTTAAGCCATAGAGTGGAATATAATGACAAGGTAACCAAACCTTTAAGCATTCAATGAATGGTTTATATAGACAGTCGAAATTCAGCCTCTATTATGTTACAAGCTATGTTCTTTTAGTGACTGTCGCATTCTCCTGACGTGAAAGGTCCCTAGTCGAAACCGAGCAGAAACATAGTCTGCTTTAAGCCATAGAGTGGAATATAATGACAAGGTAACCAAACCTTTAAGCATTCAATGCACGGTTTCGTAGACAAGGCTTAAGACTAGTCCCAGACTAAGATGATTGTTTGAGATTCCTTAACTGAAAAATCTTGCTTTGAAACACCTTAAAATTTGTGACTGGCAAATTTATGCCAATTTCAGAGTTTCTGTAGTGTAGTGGTTATCACGTTTGCTTTACACGCAAAAGGTCCTTGGTTCGAAACCGAGCAGAAACATAGTCTGCTTTGTGCCATAGAGTGGAATATAATGACAAGGTAACCAAACCTTTAAGCATTCAATGCACGGTTTCGTAGACAAGGCTTAAGACTAGTCCCAGACTAAGATGAGTGTTTGAGATTTCTTAACTGAAAAATCTTGCCCAGAAAGACCTTAAAATTTGTGACTGGCAAATTTATGCGAAATTCAGAGTTTCTGTAGCGTATTGGTTATCACGTTCGCCTAACACGCGAAGGGTCCTCGGTTCGAGACCGAGCAGAAACAGTTTTCAGGTTTTGGCGTCAACCAGAGCAAATTCCATCGGTGTAAAACGTAGCTGCACTGCGTATCGGCCTGATTGAAAGCTTTTTGGGATTGTCAAATTCAGCCTCTATTATGTCACGTACTATGTTCTTTTAATGACTGTCGCATTCTCCTGACGTGAAAGGTCCCTAGTCGAAACCGAGCAGAATAATCGCCTTCTTTAAGTCATATGGTTAAACGTAATTACAAGCTAAACAAAATTTAAAGCATTTAATGCCAAGTTTTGTAGACAAGGCTTAAGACTAGTCCCAGACTAAGATGAATGTTCGAGATGTCTTACCTGAATAAACTTGACCTGGAATACCTTCAAATTTGTGACTGGCAAGTTTCTTGCCAAAGTCAGACAATAGTTGCGTGGTCTGTTTTAAACCAGCGCCAGGTTGACGACGTACGCAGGAATTGTCCACGTTTCTGTAGTGTAGTGGTTATCACGTTTGCTTTACACGCAAAAGGTCCTCGGTTCGAAACCGAGCAGAAACATAGTCTGCTTTAAGCCATAGAGTGGAATATAATGACAAGGTAACCAAACCTTTAAGCATTCAATGCACGGTTTCGTAGACAAGGCTTAAGACTAGTCCCATACTAAGATGAATGTTCGAGATGTCTTACCTGAATAAACTTGACCTGGAATACCTTCAAATTTGTGACTGGCAAGTTTCTTGCCAAAGTCAGACAATACTTGCGTGGTCTGTTTTAAACCAGCGCCAGTTTGACGACGTACGCAGGAATTGTCCACGTTTCTGTAGTTTAGTGGTTATCACGTTTGCTTTACACGCAAAAGGTCCTCGGTTCGAAACCGAGCAGAAACATAGTCTGCTTTAAGCCATAGAGTGGAATATAATGACAAGGTAACCAAACCTTTAAGCATTCAATGCACGGTTTCGTAGACAAGGCTTAAGACTAGTCCCAGACTAAGATGATTGTTTGAGATTCCTTTACTGAAAAATCTTGCCCTGAAACACCTTAAAATTTGTGACTGGCAAATTTATGCCAATTTCAGAGTTTCTGTAGTGTAGTGGTTATCACGTTCGCCTAACACGCGAAAGGTCCTCTGTTCGAAACCGAGCAGAAACATAGTCTGTTTTAAGCCATAGAGTGGAATATAATGACAAGGTAACCAAACCTTTAAGCATTCAATGAACGGTTTTTATAGACAGTCGAAATTCAGCCTCTATTATGTTACAAGCTATGTTCTTTTAGTGACTGTCGCATTCTCCTGACGTGAAAGGTCCCTAGTCGAAACCGAGCAGAAACATAGTCTGCTTTAAGCCATAGAGTGGAATATAATGACAAGGTAACCAAACCTTTAAGCATTCAATGCACGGTTTCGTAGACAAGGCTTAAGACTAGTCCCAGACTAAGATGATTGTTTGAGATTCCTTAACTGAAAAATCTTGCCCTGAAACACCTTAAAATTTGTGACTGGCAAATTTATGCCAATTTCAGAGTTTCTGTAGTGTAGTGGTTATCACGTTCGCCTAACACGCGAAAGGTCCTCGTTTCGAAACCGAGCAGAAACATAGTCTGTTTTAAGCCATAGAGTGGAATATAATGACAAGGTAACCAAACCTTTAAGCATTCAATGCACGGTTTTGTAGACTGTCGAAATTCAGCCTCTATTATGTCACGTACTATGTTCTTTTAGTGACTGTCGCATTCCCCTGACGCATTGCACCTTCAAATTTGTGACTGGCAAGTTTCTTGCCAAAGTCAGACAATGCTTGGGTGGTCTGTTTTAAACCAGCGCCAGTTTGACGACGTACGCAGGAATTGTCCAAGTTTCTGTAGTGTAGTGGTTACCACATTTGCTTCACACGCAAAAGGTCCTCGGTTCGAAACCGAGCAGAAACATAGTCTGCTTTAAGCCATAGAGTGGAATATAATGACAAGGTAACCAAACCTTTAAGCATTCAATGCACGGTTTCGTAGACAAGGCTTAAGACTAGTCCCATACTAAGATGAGTGTTTGAGATTTCTTAACTGAAAAATCTTGCCCTGAAACACCTTAAAATTTGTGACTGGCAAATTTATGCCAAATTCAGAGTTTCTGTAGTGTAGTGGTTATCACGTTCGCCTAACACGCGAAAGGTCCTCGGTTCGAAACCGAGCAGAAACATAGTCTGTTTTAAGCCATAGAGTGGAATATAATGACAAGGTAACCAAACCTTTAAGCATTCAATGAACGGTTTTTATAGACAGTCGAAATTCAGCCTCTATTATGTTACAAGCTATGTTCTTTTAGTGACTGTCGCATTCTCCTGACGTGAAAGGTCCCTAGTCGAAACCGAGCAGAAACATAGTCTGCTTTAAGCCATAGAGTGGAATATAATGACAAGGTAACCAAACCTTTAAGCATTCAATGCACGGTTTCGTAGACAAGGCTTAAGACTAGTCCCAGACTAAGATGATTGTTTGAGATTCCTTAACTGAAAAATCTTGCCCTGAAACACCTTAAAATTTGTTACTGGCAAATTTATGCGAAATTCAGAGTTTCTGTAGTGTAGTGGTTATCACGTTTGCTTTACACGCAAAAGGTCCTCGGTTCGAAACCGAGCAGAAACATAGTCTGCTTTGTGCCATAGAGTGGAATATAATGACAAGGTAACCAAACCTTTAAGCATTCAATGCACGGTTTCGTAGACAAGGCTTAAGACTAGTCCCAAACTAAGATGAGTGTTTGAGATTTCTTAACTGAAAAATCTTGCCCTGAAACACCTTAAAATTTGTGACTGGCAAATTTATGCGAAATTCAGAGTTTCTGTAGCGTATTGGTTATCACGTTCGCCTAACACGCGAATGGTCCTCGGTTCGAGACCGAGCAGAAACAGTTTTCAGGTTTTGGCGTCAACCAGAGCAAATGCCATCGGTGTAAAACGTAGCTGCACTGCGTATCGGCCTGATTGAAAGCTTTTTGGGATTGTCAAATTCAGCCTCTATTATGTCACGTACTATGTTCTTTTAATGACTGTCGCATTCTCCTGACGTGAAAGGTCCCTAGTCGAAACCGAGCAGAATAATCGCCTTCTGTAAGTCATATGGTTAAACGTAATTACAAGCTAAACAAAACTTTAAGCATTCAATGCCCAGTTTTGTAGACAAGGCTTAAGACTAGTCCCAGACTAAGATGAATGTTCGAGATGTCTTACCTGAATAAACTTGACCTGGAATACCTTCAAATTTGTGACTGGCAAGTTTCTTGCCAAAGTCAGACAATAGTTGCGTGGTCTGTTTTAAACCAGCGCCAGTTTGACGACGTACGCAGGAATTGTCCACGTTTCTGTAGTGTAGTGGTTATCACGTTTGCTTTACACGCAAAAGGTCCTCGGTTCGAAACCGAGCAGAAACATAGTCTGCTTTAAGCCATAGAGTGGAATATAATGACAAGGTAACCAAACCTTTAAGCATTCAATGCACGGTTTCGTAGACAAGGCTTAAGACTAGTCCCATACTAAGATGAATGTTCGAGATGTCTTACCTGAATAAACTTGACCTGGAATACCTTCAAATTTGTGACTGGCAAGTTTCTTGCCAAAGTCAGACAATACTTGCGTGGTCTGTTTTAAACCAGCGCCAGTTTGACGACGTACGCAGGAATTGTCCACGTTTCTGTAGTGTAGTCGTTATCACGTTTGCTTTACACGCAAAAGGTCCTCGGTTCGAAACCGAGCAGAAACATAGTCTGCTTTAAGCCATAGAGTGGAATATAATGACAAGGTAACCAAACCTTTAAGCATTCAATGCACGGTTTCGTAGACAAGGCTTAAGACTAGTCCCAGACTAAGATGATTGTTTGAGATTCCTTAACTGAAAAATCTTGCCCTGAAACACCTTAAAATTTGTGACTGGCAAATTTATGCCAATTTCAGAGTTTCTGTAGTGTAGTGGTTATCACGTTCGCCTAACACGCGAAAGGTCCTCGTTTCGAAACCGAGAAGAAACATAGTCTGTTTTAAGCCATAGAGTGGAATACAATGACAAGGTAACCAAACCTTTAAACATTCAATGCACGGTTTTGTAGACAGTCGAAATTCAGCCTCTATTATGTTACAAGCTATGTTCTTTTAGTGACTGTCGCATTCTCCTGACGTGAAAGGTCCCTAGTCGAAACCGAGCAGAAACATAGTCTGCTTTAAGCCATAGAGTGGAATATAATGACAAGGTAACCAAACCTTTAAGCATTCAATGCACGGTTTCGTAGACAAGGTTTAAGACTAGTCCCAGACTAAGATGATTGTTTGAGATTCCTTAACTGAAAAATCTTGCCCTGAAACACCTTAAAATTTGTGACTGGCAAATTTATGCCAATTTCAGAGTTTCTGTAGTGTAGTGGTTATCACGTTTGCTTTACACGCAAAAGGTCCTCGGTTCGAAACCGAGCAGAAACATAGTCTGCTTTGTGCCATAGAGTGGAATATAATGACAAGGTAACCAAACCTTTAAGCATTCAATGCACGGTTTCGTAGACAAGGCTTAAGACTAGTCCCAAACTAAGATGAGTGTTTGAGATTTCTTAACTGAAAAATCTTGCCCTGAAACACCTTAAAATTTGTGACTGGCAAATTTATGCGAAATTCAGAGTTTCTGTAGCGTATTGGTTATCACGTTCGCCTAACACGCGAATGGTCCTCGGTTCGAGACCGAGCAGAAACAGTTTTCAGGTTTTGGCGTCAACCAGAGCAAATGCCATCGGTGTAAAACGTAGCTGCACTGCGTATCGGCCTGATTGAAAGCTTTTTGGGATTGTCAAATTCAGCCTCTATTATGTCACGTACTATGTTCTTTTAATGACTGTCGCATTCTCCTGACGTGAAAGGTCCCTAGTCGAAACCGAGCAGAATAATCGCCTTCTTTAAGTCATATGGTTAAACGTAATTACAAGCTAAACAAAATTTAAAGCATTTAATGCCAAGTTTTGTAGACAAGGCTTAAGACTAGTCCCAGACTAAGATGAATGTTCGAGATGTCTTACCTGAATAAACTTGACCTGGAATACCTTCAAATTTGTGACTGGCAAGTTTCTTGCCAAAGTCAGACAATAGTTGCGTGGTCTGTTTTAAACCAGCGCCAGGTTGACGACGTACGCAGGAATTGTCCACGTTTCTGTAGTGTAGTGGTTATCACGTTTGCTTTACACGCAAAAGGTCCTCGGTTCGAAACCGAGCAGAAACATAGTCTGCTTTAAGCCATAGAGTGGAATATAATGACAAGGTAACCAAACCTTTAAGCATTCAATGCACGGTTTCGTAGACAAGGCTTAAGACTAGTCCCATACTAAGATGAATGTTCGAGATATCTTACCTGAATAAACTTGACCTGGAATACCTTCAAATTTGTGACTGGCAAGTTTCTTGCCAAAGTCAGACAATACTTGCGTGGTCTGTTTTAAACCAGCGCCAGTTTGACGACGTACGCAGGAATTGTCCACGTTTCTGTAGTTTAGTGGTTATCACGTTTGCTTTACACGCAAAAGGTCCTCGGTTCGAAACCGAGCAGAAACATAGTCTGCTTTAAGCCATAGAGTGGAATATAATGACAAGGTAACCAAACCTTTAAGCATTCAATGCACGGTTTCGTAGACAAGGCTTAAGATTAGTCCCAGACTAAGATGATTGTTTGAGATTCCTTAACTGAAAAATCTTGCCCTGAAACACCTTAAAATTTGTGACTGGCAAATTTATGCCAATTTCAGAGTTTCTGTAGTGTAGTGGTTATCACGTTCGCCTAACACGCGAAAGGTCCTCGTTTCGAAACCGAGCAGAAACATAGTCTGTTTTAAGCCATAGAGTGGAATATAATGACAAGGTAACCAAACCTTTAAGCATTCAATGCACGGTTTTGTAGACTGTCGAAATTCAGCCTCTATTATGTCACGTACTATGTTCTTTTAGTGACTGTCGCATTCCCCTGACGCATTGCACCTTCAAATTTGTGACTGGCAAGTTTCTTGCCAAAGTCAGACAATGCTTGGGTGGTCTGTTTTAAACCAGCGCCAGTTTGACGACGTACGCAGGAATTGTCCACGTTTCTGTAGTGTAGTGGTTATCACGTTTGCTTCACACGCAAAAGGTCCTCGGTTCGAAACCGAGCAGAAACATAGTCTGCTTTAAGCCATAGAGTGGAATATAATGACAAGGTAACCAAACCTTTAAGCATTCAATGCACGGTTTCGTAGACAAGGCTTAAGACTAGTCCCATACTAAGATGAATGTTCGAGATGTCTTACCTGAATAAACTTGACCTGGAATACCTTCAAATTTGTGACTGGCAAGTTTCTTGCCAAAGTCAGACAATACTTGCGTGGTCTGTTTTAAACCAGCGCCAGTTTGACGACGTACGCAGGAATTGTCCACGTTTCTGTAGTGTAGTGGTTATCACGTTTGCTTTACACGCAAAAGGTCCTCGGTTCGAAACCGAGCAGAAACATAGTCTGCTTTAAGCCATAGAGTGGAATATAATGACAAGGTAACCAAACCTTTAAGCATTCAATGCACGGTTTCGTAGACAAGGCTTAAGACTAGTCCCAGACTAAGATGATTGTTTGAGATTCCTTAACTGAAAAATCTTGCCCTGAAACACCTTAAAATTTGTGACTGGCAAATTTATGCCAATTTCAGAGTTTCTGTAGTGTAGTGGTTATCACGTTCGCCTAACACGCGAAAGGTCCTCGTTTCGAAACCGAGCAGAAACATAGTCTGTTTTAAGCCATAGAGTGGAATACAATGACAAGGTAACCAAACCTTTAAACATTCAATGCACGGTTTTGTAGACTGTCGAAATTCAGCCTCTATTATGTCACGTACTATGTTCTTTTAGTGACTGTCGAATTCTCCTGACGTGAAAGGTCCCTAGTCGAAACCGAGCAGAAACATAGTCTGTTTTAAGCCATAGAGTGGAATATAATGACAAGGTAACCAAACCTTTAAGCATTCAATGCACGGTTTTGTAGACTGTCGAAATTCAGCCTCTATTATGTCACGTACTATGTTCTTTTAGTGACTGTCGCATTCTCCTGACGTGAAAGGTCCCTAGTCGAAACCAAGCAGAAACATAGTCTGCTTTAAGCCATAGAGTGGAATATAATGACAAGGTAACCAAACCTTTAAGCATTCAATGCACGGTTTCGTAGACAAGGCTTAAGACTAGTCCCAGACTAAGATGAGTGTTTGAGATTTCTTAACTGAAAAATCTTGCCCTGAAACACCTTAAAATTTGTGACTGGCAAATTTATGCCAAGTTCAGAGTTTCTGTAGTGTAGTGGTTATCACGTTCGCCTAACACGCGAATTGTCCTCGGTTCGAAACCGAGCAGAAACATAGTCTGTTTTAAGCCATAGAGTGGAATATAATGACAAGGTAACCAAACCTTTAAGCATTCAATGAATGGTTTATATAGACAGTCGAAATTCAGCCTCTATTATGTTACAAGCTATGTTCTTTTAGTGACTGTCGCATTCTCCTGACGTGAAAGGTCCCTAGTCGAAACCGAGCAGAAACATAGTCTGCTTTAAGCCATAGAGTGGAATATAATGACAAGGTAACCAAACCTTTAAGCATTCAATGCACGGTTTCGTAGACAAGGCTTAAGACTAGTCCCAGACTAAGATGATTGTTTGAGATTCCTTAACTGAAAAATCTTGCCCTGAAACACCTTAAAATTTGTGACTGGCAAATTTATGCCAATTTCAGAGTTTCTGTAGTGTAGTGGTTATCACGTTTGCTTTACACGCAAAAGGTCCTCGGTTCGAAACCGAGCAGAAACATAGTCTGCTTTGTGCCATAGAGTGGAATATAATGACAAGGTAACCAAACCTTTAAGCATTCAATGCACGGTTTCGTAGACAAGGCTTAAGACTAGTCCCAGACTAAGATGAGTGTTTGAGATTTCTTAACTGAAAAATCTTGCCCAGAAAGACCTTAAAATTTGTGACTGGCAAATTTATGCGAAATTCAGAGTTTCTGTAGCGTATTGGTTATCACGTTCGCCTAACACGCGAAGGGTCCTCGGTTCGAGACCGAGCAGAAACAGTTTTCAGGTTTTGGCGTCAACCAGAGCAAATTCCATCGGTGTAAAACGTAGCTGCACTGCGTATCGGCCTGATTGAAAGCTTTTTGGGATTGTCAAATTCAGCCTCTATTATGTCACGTACTATGTTCTTTTAATGACTGTCGCATTCTCCTGACGTGAAAGGTCCCTAGTCGAAACCGAGCAGAATAATCGCCTTCTTTAAGTCATATGGTTAAACGTAATTACAAGCTAAACAAAATTTAAAGCATTTAATGCCAAGTTTTGTAGACAAGGCTTAAGACTAGTCCCAGACTAAGATGAATGTTCGAGATGTCTTACCTGAATAAACTTGACCTGGAATACCTTCAAATTTGTGACTGGCAAGTTTCTTGCCAAAGTCAGACAATAGTTGCGTGGTCTGTTTTAAACCAGCGCCAGTTTGACGACGTACGCAGGAATTGTCCACGTTTCTGTAGTGTAGTGGTTATCACGTTTGCTTTACACGCAAAAGGTCCTCGGTTCGAAACCGAGCAGAAACATAGTCTGCTTTAAGCCATAGAGTGGAATATAATGACAAGGTAACCAAACCTTTAAGCATTCAATGCACGGTTTCGTAGACAAGGCTTAAGACTAGTCCCATACTAAGATGAATGTTCGAGATGTCTTACCTGAATAAACTTGACCTGGAATACCTTCAAATTTGTGACTGGCAAGTTTCTTGCCAAAGTCAGACAATACTTGCGTGGTCTGTTTTAAACCAGCGCCAGTTTGACGACGTACGCAGGAATTGTCCACGTTTCTGTAGTGTAGTGGTTATCACGTTTGCTTTACACGCAAAAGGTCCTCGGTTCGAAACCGAGCAGAAACATAGTCTGCTTTAAGCCATAGAGTGGAATATAATGACAAGGTAACCAAACCTTTAAGCATTCAATGCACGGTTTCGTAGACAAGGCTTAAGACTAGTCCCAGACTAAGATGATTGTTTGAGATTCCTTAACTGAAAAATCTTGCCCTGAAACACCTTAAAATTTGTGACTGGCAAATTTATGCCAATTTCAGAGTTTCTGTAGTGTAGTGGTTATCACGTTCGCCTAACACGCGAAAGGTCCTCGTTTCGAAACCGAGAAGAAACATAGTCTGTTTTAAGCCATAGAGTGGAATACAATGACAAGGTAACCAAACCTTTAAACATTCAATGCACGGTTTTGTAGACAGTCGAAATTCAGCCTCTATTATGTTACAAGCTATGTTCTTTTAGTGACTGTCGCATTCTCCTGACGTGAAAGGTCCCTAGTCGAAACCGAGCAGAAACATAGTCTGCTTTAAGCCATAGAGTGGAATATAATGACAAGGTAACCAAACCTTTAAGCATTCAATGCACGGTTTCGTAGACAAGGTTTAAGACTAGTCCCAGACTAAGATGATTGTTTGAGATTCCTTAACTGAAAAATCTTGCCCTGAAACACCTTAAAATTTGTGACTGGCAAATTTATGCCAATTTCAGAGTTTCTGTAGTGTAGTGGTTATCACGTTTGCTTTACACGCAAAAGGTCCTCGGTTCGAAACCGAGCAGAAACATAGTCTGCTTTGTGCCATAGAGTGGAATATAATGACAAGGTAACCAAACCTTTAAGCATTCAATGCACGGTTTCGTAGACAAGGCTTAAGACTAGTCCCAAACTAAGATGAGTGTTTGAGATTTCTTAACTGAAAAATCTTGCCCTGAAACACCTTAAAATTTGTGACTGGCAAATTTATGCGAAATTCAGAGTTTCTGTAGCGTATTGGTTATCACGTTCGCCTAACACGCGAATGGTCCTCGGTTCGAGACCGAGCAAAAACAGTTTTCAGGTTTTGGCGTCAACCAGAGCAAATGCCATCGGTGTAAAACGTAGCTGCACTGCGTATCGGCCTGATTGAAAGCTTTTTGGGATTGTCAAATTCAGCCTCTATTATGTCACGTACTATGTTCTTTTAATGACTGTCGCATTCTC
The DNA here is from genome assembly GCF_015846415.1 of Triplophysa dalaica. Taxonomy (NCBI): domain Eukaryota; kingdom Metazoa; phylum Chordata; class Actinopteri; order Cypriniformes; family Nemacheilidae; genus Triplophysa; species Triplophysa dalaica. Next base: position 14,951,051 of record NC_079546.1, on the reverse strand, counting down.
CTGACGTGAAAGGTCCCTAGTCGAAACCGAGCAGAATAATCGCCTTCTTTAAGTCATATGGTTAAACGTAATTACAAGCTAAACAAAATTTAAAGCATTTAATGCCAAGTTTTGTAGACAAGGCTTAAGACTAGTCCCAGACTAAGATGAATGTTCGAGATGTCTTACCTGAATAAACTTGACCTGGAATACCTTCAAATTTGTGACTGGCAAGTTTCTTGCCAAAGTCAGACAATAGTTGCGTGGTCTGTTTTAAACCAGCGCCAGGTTGACGACGTACACAGGAATTGTCCACGTTTCTGTAGTGTAGTGGTTATCACGTTTGCTTTACACGCAAAAGGTCCTCGGTTCGAAACCGAGCAGAAACATAGTCTGCTTTAAGCCATAGAGTGGAATATAATGACAAGGTAACCAAACCTTTAAGCATTCAATGCACGGTTTCGTAGACAAGGCTTAAGACTAGTCCCATACTAAGATGAATGTTCGAGATATCTTACCTGAATAAACTTGACCTGGAATACCTTCAAATTTGTGACTGGCAAGTTTCTTGCCAAAGTCAGACAATACTTGCGTGGTCTGTTTTAAACCAGCGCCAGTTTGACGACGTACGCAGGAATTGTCCACGTTTCTGTAGTTTAGTGGTTATCACGTTTGCTTTACACGCAAAAGGTCCTCGGTTCGAAACCGAGCAGAAACATAGTCTGCTTTAAGCCATAGAGTGGAATATAATGACAAGGTAACCAAACCTTTAAGCATTCAATGCACGGTTTCGTAGACAAGGCTTAAGATTAGTCCCAGACTAAGATGATTGTTTGAGATTCCTTAACTGAAAAATCTTGCCCTGAAACACCTTAAAATTTGTGACTGGCAAATTTATGCCAATTTCAGAGTTTCTGTAGTGTAGTGGTTATCACGTTCGCCTAACACGCGAAAGGTCCTCGTTTCGAAACCGAGCAGAAACATAGTCTGTTTTAAGCCATAGAGTGGAATATAATGACAAGGTAACCAAACCTTTAAGCATTCAATGCACGGTTTTGTAGACTGTCGAAATTCAGCCTCTATTATGTCACGTACTATGTTCTTTTAGTGACTGTCGCATTCCCCTGACGCATTGCACCTTCAAATTTGTGACTGGCAAGTTTCTTGCCAAAGTCAGACAATGCTTGGGTGGTCTGTTTTAAACCAGCGCCAGTTTGACGACGTACGCAGGAATTGTCCACGTTTCTGTAGTGTAGTGGTTATCACGTTTGCTTCACACGCAAAAGGTCCTCGGTTCGAAACCGAGCAGAAACATAGTCTGCTTTAAGCCATAGAGTGGAATATAATGACAAGGTAACCAAACCTTTAAGCATTCAATGCACGGTTTCGTAGACAAGGCTTAAGACTAGTCCCATACTAAGATGAATGTTCGAGATGTCTTACCTGAATAAACTTGACCTGGAATACCTTCAAATTTGTGACTGGCAAGTTTCTTGCCAAAGTCAGACAATACTTGCGTGGTCTGTTTTAAACCAGCGCCAGTTTGACGACGTACGCAGGAATTGTCCACGTTTCTGTAGTGTAGTGGTTATCACGTTTGCTTTACACGCAAAAGGTCCTCGGTTCGAAACCGAGCAGAAACATAGTCTGCTTTAAGCCATAGAGTGGAATATAATGACAAGGTAACCAAACCTTTAAGCATTCAATGCACGGTTTCGTAGACAAGGCTTAAGACTAGTCCCAGACTAAGATGATTGTTTGAGATTCCTTAACTGAAAAATCTTGCCCTGAAACACCTTAAAATTTGTGACTGGCAAATTTATGCCAATTTCAGAGTTTCTGTAGTGTAGTGGTTATCACGTTCGCCTAACACGCGAAAGGTCCTCGTTTCGAAACCGAGCAGAAACATAGTCTGTTTTAAGCCATAGAGTGGAATACAATGACAAGGTAACCAAACCTTTAAACATTCAATGCACGGTTTTGTAGACTGTCGAAATTCAGCCTCTATTATGTCACGTACTATGTTCTTTTAGTGACTGTCGAATTCTCCTGACGTGAAAGGTCCCTAGTCGAAACCGAGCAGAAACATAGTCTGTTTTAAGCCATAGAGTGGAATATAATGACAAGGTAACCAAACCTTTAAGCATTCAATGCACGGTTTTGTAGACTGTCGAAATTCAGCCTCTATTATGTCACGTACTATGTTCTTTTAGTGACTGTCGCATTCTCCTGACGTGAAAGGTCCCTAGTCGAAACCAAGCAGAAACATAGTCTGCTTTAAGCCATAGAGTGGAATATAATGACAAGGTAACCAAACCTTTAAGCATTCAATGCACGGTTTCGTAGACAAGGCTTAAGACTAGTCCCAGACTAAGATGAGTGTTTGAGATTTCTTAACTGAAAAATCTTGCCCTGAAACACCTTAAAATTTGTGACTGGCAAATTTATGCCAAGTTCAGAGTTTCTGTAGTGTAGTGGTTATCACGTTCGCCTAACACGCGAATTGTCCTCGGTTCGAAACCGAGCAGAAACATAGTCTGTTTTAAGCCATAGAGTGGAATATAATGACAAGGTAACCAAACCTTTAAGCATTCAATGAATGGTTTATATAGACAGTCGAAATTCAGCCTCTATTATGTTACAAGCTATGTTCTTTTAGTGACTGTCGCATTCTCCTGACGTGAAAGGTCCCTAGTCGAAACCGAGCAGAAACATAGTCTGCTTTAAGCCATAGAGTGGAATATAATGACAAGGTAACCAAACCTTTAAGCATTCAATGCACGGTTTCGTAGACAAGGCTTAAGACTAGTCCCAGACTAAGATGATTGTTTGAGATTCCTTAACTGAAAAATCTTGCCCTGAAACACCTTAAAATTTGTGACTGGCAAATTTATGCCAATTTCAGAGTTTCTGTAGTGTAGTGGTTATCACGTTTGCTTTACACGCAAAAGGTCCTCGGTTCGAAACCGAGCAGAAACATAGTCTGCTTTGTGCCATAGAGTGGAATATAATGACAAGGTAACCAAACCTTTAAGCATTCAATGCACGGTTTCGTAGACAAGGCTTAAGACTAGTCCCAGACTAAGATGAGTGTTTGAGATTTCTTAACTGAAAAATCTTGCCCAGAAAGACCTTAAAATTTGTGACTGGCAAATTTATGCGAAATTCAGAGTTTCTGTAGCGTATTGGTTATCACGTTCGCCTAACACGCGAAGGGTCCTCGGTTCGAGACCGAGCAGAAACAGTTTTCAGGTTTTGGCGTCAACCAGAGCAAATTCCATCGGTGTAAAACGTAGCTGCACTGCGTATCGGCCTGATTGAAAGCTTTTTGGGATTGTCAAATTCAGCCTCTATTATGTCACGTACTATGTTCTTTTAATGACTGTCGCATTCTCCTGACGTGAAAGGTCCCTAGTCGAAACCGAGCAGAATAATCGCCTTCTTTAAGTCATATGGTTAAACGTAATTACAAGCTAAACAAAATTTAAAGCATTTAATGCCAAGTTTTGTAGACAAGGCTTAAGACTAGTCCCAGACTAAGATGAATGTTCGAGATGTCTTACCTGAATAAACTTGACCTGGAATACCTTCAAATTTGTGACTGGCAAGTTTCTTGCCAAAGTCAGACAATAGTTGCGTGGTCTGTTTTAAACCAGCGCCAGTTTGACGACGTACGCAGGAATTGTCCACGTTTCTGTAGTGTAGTGGTTATCACGTTTGCTTTACACGCAAAAGGTCCTCGGTTCGAAACCGAGCAGAAACATAGTCTGCTTTAAGCCATAGAGTGGAATATAATGACAAGGTAACCAAACCTTTAAGCATTCAATGCACGGTTTCGTAGACAAGGCTTAAGACTAGTCCCATACTAAGATGAATGTTCGAGATGTCTTACCTGAATAAACTTGACCTGGAATACCTTCAAATTTGTGACTGGCAAGTTTCTTGCCAAAGTCAGACAATACTTGCGTGGTCTGTTTTAAACCAGCGCCAGTTTGACGACGTACGCAGGAATTGTCCACGTTTCTGTAGTGTAGTGGTTATCACGTTTGCTTTACACGCAAAAGGTCCTCGGTTCGAAACCGAGCAGAAACATAGTCTGCTTTAAGCCATAGAGTGGAATATAATGACAAGGTAACCAAACCTTTAAGCATTCAATGCACGGTTTCGTAGACAAGGCTTAAGACTAGTCCCAGACTAAGATGATTGTTTGAGATTCCTTAACTGAAAAATCTTGCCCTGAAACACCTTAAAATTTGTGACTGGCAAATTTATGCCAATTTCAGAGTTTCTGTAGTGTAGTGGTTATCACGTTCGCCTAACACGCGAAAGGTCCTCGTTTCGAAACCGAGAAGAAACATAGTCTGTTTTAAGCCATAGAGTGGAATACAATGACAAGGTAACCAAACCTTTAAACATTCAATGCACGGTTTTGTAGACAGTCGAAATTCAGCCTCTATTATGTTACAAGCTATGTTCTTTTAGTGACTGTCGCATTCTCCTGACGTGAAAGGTCCCTAGTCGAAACCGAGCAGAAACATAGTCTGCTTTAAGCCATAGAGTGGAATATAATGACAAGGTAACCAAACCTTTAAGCATTCAATGCACGGTTTCGTAGACAAGGTTTAAGACTAGTCCCAGACTAAGATGATTGTTTGAGATTCCTTAACTGAAAAATCTTGCCCTGAAACACCTTAAAATTTGTGACTGGCAAATTTATGCCAATTTCAGAGTTTCTGTAGTGTAGTGGTTATCACGTTTGCTTTACACGCAAAAGGTCCTCGGTTCGAAACCGAGCAGAAACATAGTCTGCTTTGTGCCATAGAGTGGAATATAATGACAAGGTAACCAAACCTTTAAGCATTCAATGCACGGTTTCGTAGACAAGGCTTAAGACTAGTCCCAAACTAAGATGAGTGTTTGAGATTTCTTAACTGAAAAATCTTGCCCTGAAACACCTTAAAATTTGTGACTGGCAAATTTATGCGAAATTCAGAGTTTCTGTAGCGTATTGGTTATCACGTTCGCCTAACACGCGAATGGTCCTCGGTTCGAGACCGAGCAGAAACAGTTTTCAGGTTTTGGCGTCAACCAGAGCAAATGCCATCGGTGTAAAACGTAGCTGCACTGCGTATCGGCCTGATTGAAAGCTTTTTGGGATTGTCAAATTCAGCCTCTATTATGTCACGTACTATGTTCTTTTAATGACTGTCGCATTCTCCTGACGTGAAAGGTCCCTAGTCGAAACCGAGCAGAATAATCGCCTTCTTTAAGTCATATGGTTAAACGTAATTACAAGCTAAACAAAATTTAAAGCATTTAATGCCAAGTTTTGTAGACAAGGCTTAAGACTAGTCCCAGACTAAGATGAATGTTCGAGATGTCTTACCTGAATAAACTTGACCTGGAATACCTTCAAATTTGTGACTGGCAAGTTTCTTGCCAAAGTCAGACAATAGTTGCGTGGTCTGTTTTAAACCAGCGCCAGGTTGACGACGTACACAGGAATTGTCCACGTTTCTGTAGTGTAGTGGTTATCACGTTTGCTTTACACGCAAAAGGTCCTCGGTTCGAAACCGAGCAGAAACATAGTCTGCTTTAAGCCATAGAGTGGAATATAATGACAAGGTAACCAAACCTTTAAGCATTCAATGCACGGTTTCGTAGACAAGGCTTAAGACTAGTCCCATACTAAGATGAATGTTCGAGATATCTTACCTGAATAAACTTGACCTGGAATACCTTCAAATTTGTGACTGGCAAGTTTCTTGCCAAAGTCAGACAATACTTGCGTGGTCTGTTTTAAACCAGCGCCAGTTTGACGACGTACGCAGGAATTGTCCACGTTTCTGTAGTTTAGTGGTTATCACGTTTGCTTTACACGCAAAAGGTCCTCGGTTCGAAACCGAGCAGAAACATAGTCTGCTTTAAGCCATAGAGTGGAATATAATGACAAGGTAACCAAACCTTTAAGCATTCAATGCACGGTTTCGTAGACAAGGCTTAAGATTAGTCCCAGACTAAGATGATTGTTTGAGATTCCTTAACTGAAAAATCTTGCCCTGAAACACCTTAAAATTTGTGACTGGCAAATTTATGCCAATTTCAGAGTTTCTGTAGTGTAGTGGTTATCACGTTCGCCTAACACGCGAAAGGTCCTCGTTTCGAAACCGAGCAGAAACATAGTCTGTTTTAAGCCATAGAGTGGAATATAATGACAAGGTAACCAAACCTTTAAGCATTCAATGCACGGTTTTGTAGACTGTCGAAATTCAGCCTCTATTATGTCACGTACTATGTTCTTTTAGTGACTGTCGCATTCCCCTGACGCATTGCACCTTCAAATTTGTGACTGGCAAGTTTCTTGCCAAAGTCAGACAATGCTTGGGTGGTCTGTTTTAAACCAGCGCCAGTTTGACGACGTACGCAGGAATTGTCCACGTTTCTGTAGTGTAGTGGTTATCACGTTTGCTTCACACGCAAAAGGTCCTCGGTTCGAAACCGAGCAGAAACATAGTCTGCTTTAAGCCATAGAGTGGAATATAATGACAAGGTAACCAAACCTTTAAGCATTCAATGCACGGTTTCGTAGACAAGGCTTAAGACTAGTCCCATACTAAGATGAATGTTCGAGATGTCTTACCTGAATAAACTTGACCTGGAATACCTTCAAATTTGTGACTGGCAAGTTTCTTGCCAAAGTCAGACAATACTTGCGTGGTCTGTTTTAAACCAGCGCCAGTTTGACGACGTACGCAGGAATTGTCCACGTTTCTGTAGTGTAGTGGTTATCACGTTTGCTTTACACGCAAAAGGTCCTCGGTTCGAAACCGAGCAGAAACATAGTCTGCTTTAAGCCATAGAGTGGAATATAATGACAAGGTAACCAAACCTTTAAGCATTCAATGCACGGTTTCGTAGACAAGGCTTAAGACTAGTCCCAGACTAAGATGATTGTTTGAGATTCCTTAACTGAAAAATCTTGCCCTGAAACACCTTAAAATTTGTGACTGGCAAATTTATGCCAATTTCAGAGTTTCTGTAGTGTAGTGGTTATCACGTTCGCCTAACACGCGAAAGGTCCTCGTTTCGAAACCGAGCAGAAACATAGTCTGTTTTAAGCCATAGAGTGGAATACAATGACAAGGTAACCAAACCTTTAAACATTCAATGCACGGTTTTGTAGACTGTCGAAATTCAGCCTCTATTATGTCACGTACTATGTTCTTTTAGTGACTGTCGAATTCTCCTGACGTGAAAGGTCCCTAGTCGAAACCGAGCAGAAACATAGTCTGTTTTAAGCCATAGAGTGGAATATAATGACAAGGTAACCAAACCTTTAAGCATTCAATGCACGGTTTTGTAGACTGTCGAAATTCAGCCTCTATTATGTCACGTACTATGTTCTTTTAGTGACTGTCGCATTCTCCTGACGTGAAAGGTCCCTAGTCGAAACCAAGCAGAAACATAGTCTGCTTTAAGCCATAGAGTGGAATATAATGACAAGGTAACCAAACCTTTAAGCATTCAATGCACGGTTTCGTAGACAAGGCTTAAGACTAGTCCCAGACTAAGATGAGTGTTTGAGATTTCTTAACTGAAAAATCTTGCCCTGAAACACCTTAAAATTTGTGACTGGCAAATTTATGCCAAGTTCAGAGTTTCTGTAGTGTAGTGGTTATCACGTTCGCCTAACACGCGAATTGTCCTCGGTTCGAAACCGAGCAGAAACATAGTCTGTTTTAAGCCATAGAGTGGAATATAATGACAAGGTAACCAAACCTTTAAGCATTCAATGAATGGTTTATATAGACAGTCGAAATTCAGCCTCTATTATGTTACAAGCTATGTTCTTTTAGTGACTGTCGCATTCTCCTGACGTGAAAGGTCCCTAGTCGAAACCGAGCAGAAACATAGTCTGCTTTAAGCCATAGAGTGGAATATAATGACAAGGTAACCAAACCTTTAAGCATTCAATGCACGGTTTCGTAGACAAGGCTTAAGACTAGTCCCAGACTAAGATGATTGTTTGAGATTCCTTAACTGAAAAATCTTGCCCTGAAACACCTTAAAATTTGTGACTGGCAAATTTATGCCAATTTCAGAGTTTCTGTAGTGTAGTGGTTATCACGTTTGCTTTACACGCAAAAGGTCCTCGGTTCGAAACCGAGCAGAAACATAGTCTGCTTTGTGCCATAGAGTGGAATATAATGACAAGGTAACCAAACCTTTAAGCATTCAATGCACGGTTTCGTAGACAAGGCTTAAGACTAGTCCCAGACTAAGATGAGTGTTTGAGATTTCTTAACTGAAAAATCTTGCCCAGAAAGACCTTAAAATTTGTGACTGGCAAATTTATGCGAAATTCAGAGTTTCTGTAGCGTATTGGTTATCACGTTCGCCTAACACGCGAAGGGTCCTCGGTTCGAGACCGAGCAGAAACAGTTTTCAGGTTTTGGCGTCAACCAGAGCAAATTCCATCGGTGTAAAACGTAGCTGCACTGCGTATCGGCCTGATTGAAAGCTTTTTGGGATTGTCAAATTCAGCCTCTATTATGTCACGTACTATGTTCTTTTAATGACTGTCGCATTCTCCTGACGTGAAAGGTCCCTAGTCGAAACCGAGCAGAATAATCGCCTTCTTTAAGTCATATGGTTAAACGTAATTACAAGCTAAACAAAATTTAAAGCATTTAATGCCAAGTTTTGTAGACAAGGCTTAAGACTAGTCCCAGACTAAGATGAATGTTCGAGATGTTTTACCTGAATAAACTTGACCTGGAATACCTTCAAATTTGTGACTGGCAAGTTTCTTGCCAAAGTCAGACAATAGTTGCGTGGTCTGTTTTAAACCAGCGCCAGGTTGACGACGTACGCAGGAATTGTCCACGTTTCTGTAGTGTAGTGGTTATCACGTTTGCTTTACACGCAAAAGGTCCTCGGTTCGAAACCGAGCAGAAACATAGTCTGCTTTAAGCCATAGAGTGGAATATAATGACAAGGTAACCAAACCTTTAAGCATTCAATGCACGGTTTCGTAGACAAGGCTTAAGACTAGTCCCATACTAAGATGAATGTTCGAGATGTCTTACCTGAATAAACTTGACCTGGAATACCTTCAAATTTGTGACTGGCAAGTTTCTTGCCAAAGTCAGACAATACTTGCGTGGTCTGTTTTAAACCAGCGCCAGTTTGACGACGTACGCAGGAATTGTCCACGTTTCTGTAGTTTAGTGGTTATCACGTTTGCTTTACACGCAAAAGGTCCTCGGTTCGAAACCGAGCAGAAACATAGTCTGCTTTAAGCCATAGAGTGGAATATAATGACAAGGTAACCAAACCTTTAAGCATTCAATGCACGGTTTCGTAGACAAGGCTTAAGACTAGTCCCAGACTAAGATGATTGTTTGAGATTCCTTAACTGAAAAATCTTGCCCTGAAACACCTTAAAATTTGTGACTGGCAAATTTATGCCAATTTCAGAGTTTCTGTAGTGTAGTGGTTATCACGTTCGCCTAACACGCGAAAGGTCCTCGTTTCAAAACCGAGCAGAAACATAGTCTGTTTTAAGCCATAGAGTGGAATATAATGACAAGGTAACCAAACCTTTAAGCATTCAATGCACGGTTTTGTAGACTGTCGAAATTCAGCCTCTATTATGTCACGTACTATGTTCTTTTAGTGACTGTCGCATTCTCCTGACGTGAAAGGTCCCTAGTCGAAACCGAGCAGAATCATAGTCTGTTTTAAGCCATAGAGTGGAATATAATGACAAGGTAACCAAACCTTTAAGCATTCAATGCACGGTTTTGTAGACTGTCGAAATTCAGCCTCTATTATGTCACATACTATGTTCTTTTAGTGACTGTCGCATTCTCCTGACGTGAAAGGTCCCTAGTCGAAACCGAGCAGAAACATAGTCTGCTTTAAGCCATAGAGTGGAATATAATGACAAGGTAACCAAACCTTTAAGCATTCAATGCACGGTTTCGTAGACAAGGCTTAAGACTAGTCCCAGATTAAGATGAGTGTTTGAGATTTCTTAACTGAAAAATCTTGCCCTGAAACACCTTAAAATTTGTGACTGGCAAATTTATGCCAAGTTCAGAGTTTCTGTAGTGTAGTGGTTATCACGTTCGCCTAACACGCGAAAGGTCCTCTGTTCGAAACCGAGCAGAAACATAGTCTGTTTTAAGCCATAGAGTGGAATATAATGACAAGGTAACCAAACCTTTAAGCATTCAATGAACGGTTTTTATAGACAGTCGAAATTCAGCCTCTATTATGTTACAAGCTATGTTCTTTTAGTGACTGTCGCATTCTCCTGACGTGAAAGGTCCCTAGTCGAAACCGAGCAGAAACATAGTCTGCTTTAAGCCATAGAGTGGAATATAATGACAAGGTAACCAAACCTTTAAGCATTCAATGCACGGTTTCGTAGACAAGGCTTAAGACTAGTCCCAGACTAAGATGATTGTTTGAGATTCCTTAACTGAAAAATCTTGCCCTGAAACACCTTAAAATTTGTGACTGGCAAATTTATGCCAATTTCAGAGTTTCTGTAGTGTAGTGGTTATCACGTTTGCTTTACACGCAAAAGGTCCTCGGTTCGAAACCGAGCAGAAACATAGTCTGCTTTGTGCCATAGAGTGGAATATAATGACAAGGTAACCAAACCTTTAAGCATTCAATGCACGGTTTCGTAGACAAGGCTTAAGACTAGTCCCAGACTAAGATGAGTGTTTGAGATTTCTTAACTGAAAAATCTTGCCCAGAAAGACCTTAAAATTTGTGACTGGCAAATTTATGCGAAATTCAGAGTTTCTGTAGCGTATTGGTTATCACGTTCGCCTAACACGCGAAGGGTCCTCGGTTCGAGACCGAGCAGAAACAGTTTTCAGGTTTTGGCGTCAACCAGAGCAAATTCCATCGGTGTAAAACGTAGCTGCACTGCGTATCGGCCTGATTGAAAGCTTTTTGGGATTGTCAAATTCAGCCTCTATTATGTCACGTACTATGTTCTTTTAATGACTGTCGCATTCTCCTGACGTGAAAGGTCCCTAGTCGAAACCGAGCAGAATAATCGCCTTCTTTAAGTCATATGGTTAAACGTAATTACAAGCTAAACAAAATTTAAAGCATTTAATGCCAAGTTTTGTAGACAAGGCTTAAGACTAGTCCCAGACTAAGATGAATGTTCGAGATGTTTTACCTGAATAAACTTGACCTGGAATACCTTCAAATTTGTGACTGGCAAGTTTCTTGCCAAAGTCAGACAATAGTTGCGTGGTCTGTTTTAAACCAGCGCCAGGTTGACGACGTACGCAGGAATTGTCCACGTTTCTGTAGTGTAGTGGTTATCACGTTTGCTTTACACGCAAAAGGTCCTCGGTTCGAAACCGAGCAGAAACATAGTCTGCTTTAAGCCATAGAGTGGAATATAATGACAAGGTAACCAAACCTTTAAGCATTCAATGCACGGTTTCGTAGACAAGGCTTAAGACTAGTCCCATACTAAGATGAATGTTCGAGATGTCTTACCTGAATAAACTTGACCTGGAATACCTTCAAATTTGTGACTGGCAAGTTTCTTGCCAAAGTCAGACAATACTTGCGTGGTCTGTTTTAAACCAGCGCCAGTTTGACGACGTACGCAGGAATTGTCCACGTTTCTGTAGTTTAGTGGTTATCACGTTTGCTTTACACGCAAAAGGTCCTCGGTTCGAAACCGAGCAGAAACATAGTCTGCTTTAAGCCATAGAGTGGAATATAATGACAAGGTAACCAAACCTTTAAGCATTCAATGCACGGTTTCGTAGACAAGGCTTAAGACTAGTCCCAGACTAAGATGATTGTTTGAGATTCCTTAACTGAAAAATCTTGCCCTGAAACACCTTAAAATTTGTGACTGGCAAATTTATGCCAATTTCAGAGTTTCTGTAGTGTAGTGGTTATCACGTTCGCCTAACACGCGAAAGGTCCTCGTTTCAAAACCGAGCAGAAACATAGTCTGTTTTAAGCCATAGAGTGGAATATAATGACAAGGTAACCAAACCTTTAAGCATTCAATGCACGGTTTTGTAGACTGTCGAAATTCAGCCTCTATTATGTCACGTACTATGTTCTTTTAGTGACTGTCGCATTCTCCTGACGTGAAAGGTCCCTAGTCGAAACCGAGCAGAATCATAGTCTGTTTTAAGCCATAGAGTGGAATATAATGACAAGGTAACCAAACCTTTAAGCATTCAATGCACGGTTTTGTAGACTGTCGAAATTCAGCCTCTATTATGTCACATACTATGTTCTTTTAGTGACTGTCGCATTCTCCTGACGTGAAAGGTCCCTAGTCGAAACCGAGCAGAAACATAGTCTGCTTTAAGCCATAGAGTGGAATATAATGACAAGGTAACCAAACCTTTAAGCATTCAATGCACGGTTTCGTAGACAAGGCTTAAGACTAGTCCCAGATTAAGATGAGTGTTTGAGATTTCTTAACTGAAAAATCTTGCCCTGAAACACCTTAAAATTTGTGACTGGCAAATTTATGCCAAGTTCAGAGTTTCTGTAGTGTAGTGGTTATCACGTTCGCCTAACACGCGAAAGGTCCTCTGTTCGAAACCGAGCAGAAACATAGTCTGTTTTAAGCCATAGAGTGGAATATAATGACAAGGTAACCAAACCTTTAAGCATTCAATGAACGGTTTTTATAGACAGTCGAAATTCAGCCTCTATTATGTTACAAGCTATGTTCTTTTAGTGACTGTCGCATTCTCCTGACGTGAAAGGTCCCTAGTCGAAACCGAGCAGAAATATAGTCTGCTTTAAGCCATAGAGTGGAATATAATGACAAGGTAACCAAACCTTTAAGCATTCAATGCACGGTTTCGTAGACAAGGCTTAAGACTAGTCCCAAACTAAGATGAGTGTTTGAGATTTCTTAACTGAAAAATCTTGCCCTGAAACACCTTAAAATTTGTGACTGGCAAATTTATGCGAAATTCAGAGTTTCTGTAGCGTATTGGTTATCACGTTCGCCTAACACGCGAATGGTCCTCGGTTCGAGACCGAGCAGAAACAGTTTTCAGGTTTTGGCGTCAACCAGAGCAAATGCCATCGGTGTAAAACGTAGCTGCACTGCGTATCGGCCTGATTGAAAGCTTTTTGGGATTGTCAAATTCAGCCTCTATTATGTCACGTACTATGTTCTTTTAATGACTGTCGCATTCTCCTGACGTGAAAGGTCCCTAGTCGAAACCGAGCAGAATAATCGCCTTCTGTAAGTCATATGGTTAAACGTAATTACAAGCTAAACAAAACTTTAAGCATTCAATGCCCAGTTTTGTAGACAAGGCTTAAGACTAGTCCCAGACTAAGATGAATGTTCGAGATGTCTTACCTGAATAAACTTGACCTGGAATACCTTCAAATTTGTGACTGGCAAGTTTCTTGCCAAAGTCAGACAATAGTTGCGTGGTCTGTTTTAAACCAGCGCCAGTTTGACGACGTACGCAGGAATTGTCCACGTTTCTGTAGTGTAGTGGTTATCACGTTTGCTTTACACGCAAAAGGTCCTCGGTTCGAAACCGAGCAGAAACATAGTCTGCTTTAAGCCATAGAGTGGAATATAATGACAAGGTAACCAAACCTTTAAGCATTCAATGCACGGTTTCGTAGACAAGGCTTAAGACTAGTCCCAGACTAAGATGATTGTTTGAGATTCCTTAACTGAAAAATCTTGCCCTGAAACACCTTAAAATTTGTGACTGGCAAATTTATGCCAATTTCAGAGTTTCTGTAGTGTAGTGGTTATCACGTTCGCCTAACACGCGAAAGGTCCTCGTTTCGAAACCGAGAAGAAACATAGTCTGTTTTAAGCCATAGAGTGGAATACAATGACAAGGTAACCAAACCTTTAAACATTCAATGCACGGTTTTGTAGACAGTCGAAATTCAGCCTCTATTATGTTACAAGCTATGTTCTTTTAGTGACTGTCGCATTCTCCTGACGTGAAAGGTCCCTAGTCGAAACCGAGCAGAAACATAGTCTGCTTTAAGCCATAGAGTGGAATATAATGACAAGGTAACCAAACCTTTAAGCATTCAATGCACGGTTTCGTAGACAAGGTTTAAGACTAGTCCCAGACTAAGATGATTGTTTGAGATTCCTTAACTGAAAAATCTTGCCCTGAAACACCTTAAAATTTGTGACTGGCAAATTTATGCCAATTTCAGAGTTTCTGTAGTGTAGTGGTTATCACGTTTGCTTTACACGCAAAAGGTCCTCGGTTCGAAACCGAGCAGAAACATAGTCTGCTTTGTGCCATAGAGTGGAATATAATGACAAGGTAACCAAACCTTTAAGCATTCAATGCACGGTTTCGTAGACAAGGCTTAAGACTAGTCCCAGACTAAGATGAGTGTTTGAGATTTCTTAACTGAAAAATCTTGCCCAGAAACACCTTAAAATTTGTGACTGGCAAATTTATGCGAAATTCAGAGTTTCTGTAGCGTATTGGTTATCACGTTCGCCTAACACGCGAAGGGTCCTCGGTTCGAGACCGAGCAGAAACAGTTTTCAGGTTTTGGCGTCAACCAGAGCAAATTCCATCGGTGTAAAACGTAGCTGCACTGCGTATCGGCCTGATTGAAAGCTTTTTGGGATTGTCAAATTCAGCCTCTATTATGTCACGTACTATGTTCTTTTAATGACTGTCGCATTCTCCTGACGTGAAAGGTCCCTAGTCGAAACCGAGCAGAATAATCGCCTTCTTTAAGTCATATGGTTAAACGTAATTACAAGCTAAACAAAATTTAAAGCATTTAATGCCAAGTTTTGTAGACAAGGCTTAAGACTAGTCCCAGACTAAGATGAATGTTCGAGATGTCTTACCTGAATAAACTTGACCTGGAATACCTTCAAATTTGTGACTGGCAAGTTTCTTGCCAAAGTCAGACAATAGTTGCGTGGTCTGTTTTAAACCAGCGCCAGGTTGACGACGTACGCAGGAATTGTCCACGTTTCTGTAGTGTAGTGGTTATCACGTTTGCTTTACACGCAAAAGGTCCTCGGTTCGAAACCGAGCAGAAACATAGTCTGCTTTAAGCCATAGAGTGGAATATAATGAGAAGGTAACCAAACCTTTATGCATTCAATGCACGGTTTCGTAGACAAGGCTTAAGACTAGTCCCATACTAAGATGAATGTTCGAGATATCTTACCTGAATAAACTTGACCTGGAATACCTTCAAATTTGTGACTGGCAAGTTTCTTGCCAAAGTCAGACAATACTTGCGTGGTCTGTTTTAAACCAGCGCCAGTTTGACGACGTACGCAGGAATTGTCCACGTTTCTGTAGTTTAGTGGTTATCACGTTTGCTTTACACGCAAAAGGTCCTCGGTTCGAAACCGAGCAGAAACATAGTCTGCTTTAAGCCATAGAGTGGAATATAATGACAAGGTAACCAAACCTTTAAGCATTCAATGCACGGTTTCGTAGACAAGGCTTAAGACTAGTCCCAGACTAAGATGATTGTTTGAGATTCCTTAACTGAAAAATCTTGCCCTGAAACACCTTAAAATTTGTGACTGGCAAATTTATGCCAATTTCAGAGTTTCTGTAGTGTAGTGGTTATCACGTTCGCCTAACACGCGAAAGGTCCTCGTTTCGAAACCGAGCAGAAACATAGTCTGTTTTAAGCCATAGAGTGGAATATAATGACAAGGTAACCAAACCTTTAAGCATTCAATGCACGGTTTTGTAGACTGTCGAAATTCAGCCTCTATTATGTCACGTACTATGTTCTTTTAGTGACTGTCGCATTCCCCTGACGCATTGCACCTTCAAATTTGTGACTGGCAAGTTTCTTGCCAAAGTCAGACAATGCTTGGGTGGTCTGTTTTAAACCAGCGCCAGTTTGACGACGTACGCAGGAATTGTCGACGTTTCTGTAGTGTAGTGGTTATCACGTTTGCTTCACACGCAAAAGGTCCTCGGTTCGAAACCGAGCAGAAACATAGTCTGTTTTAAGCCATAGAGTGGAATACAATGACAAGGTAACCAAACCTTTAAACATTCAATGCACGGTTTTGTAGACTGTCGAAATTCAGCCTCTATTATGTCACGTACTATGTTCTTTTAGTGACTGTCGAATTCTCCTGACGTGAAAGGTCCCTAGTCGAAACCGAGCAGAAACATAGTCTGTTTTAAGCCATAGAGTGGAATATAATGACAAGGTAACCAAACCTTTAAGCATTCAATGCACGGTTTTGTAGACTGTCGAAATTCAGCCTCTATTATGTCACGTACTATGTTCTTTTAGTGACTGTCGCATTCTCCTGACGTGAAAGGTCCCTAGTCGAAACCAAGCAGAAACATAGTCTGCTTTAAGCCATAGAGTGGAATATAATGACAAGGTAACCAAACCTTTAAGCATTCAATGCACGGTTTCGTAGACAAGGCTTAAGACTAGTCCCAGACTAAGATGAGTGTTTGAGATTTCTTAACTGAAAAATCTTGCCCTGAAACACCTTAAAATTTGTGACTGGCAAATTTATGCCAAGTTCAGAGTTTCTGTAGTGTAGTGGTTATCACGTTCGCCTAACACGCGAATTGTCCTCGGTTCGAAACCGAGCAGAAACATAGTCTGTTTTAAGCCATAGAGTGGAATATAATGACAAGGTAACCAAACCTTTAAGCATTCAATGAATGGTTTATATAGACAGTCGAAATTCAGCCTCTATTATGTTACAAGCTATGTTCTTTTAGTGACTGTCGCATTCTCCTGACGTGAAAGGTCCCTAGTCGAAACCGAGCAGAAACATAGTCTGCTTTAAGCCATAGAGTGGAATATAATGACAAGGTAACCAAACCTTTAAGCATTCAATGCACGGTTTCGTAGACAAGGCTTAAGACTAGTCCCAGACTAAGATGATTGTTTGAGATTCCTTAACTGAAAAATCTTGCCCTGAAACACCTTAAAATTTGTGACTGGCAAATTTATGCCAATTTCAGAGTTTCTGTAGTGTAGTGGTTATCACGTTTGCTTTACACGCAAAAGGTCCTCGGTTCGAAACCGAGCAGAAACATAGTCTGCTTTGTGCCATAGAGTGGAATATAATGACAAGGTAACCAAACCTTTAAGCATTCAATGCACGGTTTCGTAGACAAGGCTTAAGACTAGTCCCAGACTAAGATGAGTGTTTGAGATTTCTTAACTGAAAAATCTTGCCCAGAAAGACCTTAAAATTTGTGACTGGCAAATTTATGCGAAATTCAGAGTTTCTGTAGCGTATTGGTTATCACGTTCGCCTAACACGCGAAGGGTCCTCGGTTCGAGACCGAGCAGAAACAGTTTTCAGGTTTTGGCGTCAACCAGAGCAAATTCCATCGGTGTAAAACGTAGCTGCACTGCGTATCGGCCTGATTGAAAGCTTTTTGGGATTGTCAAATTCAGCCTCTATTATGTCACGTACTATGTTCTTTTAATGACTGTCGCATTCTCCTGACGTGAAAGGTCCCTAGTCGAAACCGAGCAGAATAATCGCCTTCTTTAAGTCATATGGTTAAACGTAATTACAAGCTAAACAAAATTTAAAGCATTTAATGCCAAGTTTTGTAGACAAGGCTTAAGACTAGTCCCAGACTAAGATGAATGTTCGAGATGTCTTACCTGAATAAACTTGACCTGGAATACCTTCAAATTTGTGACTGGCAAGTTTCTTGCCAAAGTCAGACAATAGTTGCGTGGTCTGTTTTAAACCAGCGCCAGGTTGACGACGTACGCAGGAATTGTCCACGTTTCTGTAGTGTAGTGGTTATCACGTTTGCTTTACACGCAAAAGGTCCTCGGTTCGAAACCGAGCAGAAACATAGTCTGCTTTAAGCCATAGAGTGGAATATAATGACAAGGTAACCAAACCTTTAAGCATTCAATGCACGGTTTCGTAGACAAGGCTTAAGACTAGTCCCATACTAAGATGAATGTTCGAGATGTCTTACCTGAATAAACTTGACCTGGAATACCTTCAAATTTGTGACTGGCAAGTTTCTTGCCAAAGTCAGACAATACTTGCGTGGTCTGTTTTAAACCAGCGCCAGTTTGACGACGTACGCAGGAATTGTCCACGTTTCTGTAGTTTAGTGGTTATCACGTTTGCTTTACACGCAAAAGGTCCTCGGTTCGAAACCGAGCAGAAACATAGTCTGCTTTAAGCCATAGAGTGGAATATAATGACAAGGTAACCAAACCTTTAAGCATTCAATGCACGGTTTCGTAGACAAGGCTTAAGACTAGTCCCAGACTAAGATGATTGTTTGAGATTCCTTAACTGAAAAATCTTGCCCTGAAACACCTTAAAATTTGTGACTGGCAAATTTATGCCAATTTCAGAGTTTCTGTAGTGTAGTGGTTATCACGTTCGCCTAACACGCGAAAGGTCCTCGTTTCGAAACCGAGCAGAAACATAGTCTGTTTTAAGCCATAGAGTGGAATATAATGACAAGGTAACCAAACCTTTAAGCATTCAATGCACGGTTTTGTAGACTGTCGAAATTCAGCCTCTATTATGTCACGTACTATGTTCTTTTAGTGACTGTCGCATTCTCCTGACGTGAAAGGTCCCTAGTCGAAACCGAGCAGAATCATAGTCTGTTTTAAGCCATAGAGTGGAATATAATGACAAGGTAACCAAACCTTTAAGCATTCAATGAACGGTTTTTATAGACAGTCGAAATTCAGCCTCTATTATGTTACAAGCTATGTTCTTTTAGTGACTGTCGCATTCTCCTGACGTGAAAGGTCCCTAGTCGAAACCGAGCAGAAACATAGTCTGCTTTAAGCCATAGAGTGGAATATAATGACAAGGTAACCAAACCTTTAAGCATTCAATGCACGGTTTCGTAGACAAGGCTTAAGACTAGTCCCAAACTAAGATGAGTGTTTGAGATTTCTTAACTGAAAAATCTTGCCCTGAAACACCTTAAAATTTGTGACTGGCAAATTTATGCGAAATTCAGAGTTTCTGTAGCGTATTGGTTATCACGTTCGCCTAACACGCGAATGGTCCTCGGTTCGAGACCGAGCAGAAACAGTTTTCAGGTTTTGGCGTCAACCAGAGCAAATGCCATCGGTGTAAAACGTAGCTGCACTGCGTATCGGCCTGATTGAAAGCTTTTTGGGATTGTCAAATTCAGCCTCTATTATGTCACGTACTATGTTCTTTTAATGACTGTCGCATTCTCCTGACGTGAAAGGTCCCTAGTCGAAACCGAGCAGAATAATCGCCTTCTGTAAGTCATATGGTTAAACGTAATTACAAGCTAAATAAAACTTTAAGCATTCAATGCCCAGTTTTGTAGACAAGGCTTAAGACTAGTCCCAGACTAAGATGAATGTTCGAGATGTCTTACCTGAATAAACTTGACCTGGAATACCTTCAAATTTGTGACTGGCAAGTTTCTTGCCAAAGTCAGACAATAGTTGCGTGGTCTGTTTTAAACCAGCGCCAGTTTGACGACGTACGCAGGAATTGTCCACGTTTCTGTAGTGTAGTGGTTATCACGTTTGCTTTACACGCAAAAGGTCCTCGGTTCGAAACCGAGCAGAAACATAGTCTGCTTTAAGCCATAGAGTGGAATATAATGACAAGGTAACCAAACCTTTAAGCATTCAATGCACGGTTTCGTAGACAAGGCTTAAGACTAGTCCCATACTAAGATGAATGTTCGAGATGTCTTACCTGAATAAACTTGACCTGGAATACCTTCAAATTTGTGACTGGCAAGTTTCTTGCCAAAGTCAGACAATACTTGCGTGGTCTGTTTTAAACCAGCGCCAGTTTGACGACGTACGCAGGAATTGTCCACGTTTCTGTAGTGTAGTGGTTATCACGTTTGCTTTACACGCAAAAGGTCCTCGGTTCGAAACCGAGCAGAAACATAGTCTGCTTTAAGCCATAGAGTGGAATATAATGACAAGGTAACCAAACCTTTAAGCATTCAATGCACGGTTTCGTAGACAAGGCTTAAGACTAGTCCCAGACTAAGATGATTGTTTGAGATTCCTTAACTGAAAAATCTTGCCCTGAAACACCTTAAAATTTGTGACTGGCAAATTTATGCCAATTTCAGAGTTTCTGTAGTGTAGTGGTTATCACGTTCGCCTAACACGCGAAAGGTCCTCGTTTCGAAACCGAGAAGAAACATAGTCTGTTTTAAGCCATAGAGTGGAATACAATGACAAGGTAACCAAACCTTTAAACATTCAATGCACGGTTTTGTAGACAGTCGAAATTCAGCCTCTATTATGTTACAAGCTATGTTCTTTTAGTGACTGTCGCATTCTCCTGACGTGAAAGGTCCCTAGTCGAAACCGAGCAGAAACATAGTCTGCTTTAAGCCATAGAGTGGAATATAATGACAAGGTAACCAAACCTTTAAGCATTCAATGCACGGTTTCGTAGACAAGGTTTAAGACTAGTCCCAGACTAAGATGATTGTTTGAGATTCCTTAACTGAAAAATCTTGCCCTGAAACACCTTAAAATTTGTGACTGGCAAATTTATGCCAATTTCAGAGTTTCTGTAGTGTAGTGGTTATCACGTTTGCTTTACACGCAAAAGGTCCTCGGTTCGAAACCGAGCAGAAACATAGTCTGCTTTGTGCCATAGAGTGGAATATAATGACAAGGTAACCAAACCTTTAAGCATTCAATGCACGGTTTCGTAGACAAGGCTTAAGACTAGTCCCAGACTAAGATGAGTGTTTGAGATTTCTTAACTGAAAAATCTTGCCCAGAAACACCTTAAAATTTGTGACTGGCAAATTTATGCGAAATTCAGAGTTTCTGTAGCGTATTGGTTATCACGTTCGCCTAACACGCGAAGGGTCCTCGGTTCGAGACCGAGCAGAAACAGTTTTCAGGTTTTGGCGTCAACCAGAGCAAATTCCATCGGTGTAAAACGTAGCTGCACTGCGTATCGGCCTGATTGAAAGCTTTTTGGGATTGTCAAATTCAGCCTCTATTATGTCACGTACTATGTTCTTTTAATGACTGTCGCATTCTCCTGACGTGAAAGGTCCCTAGTCGAAACCGAGCAGAATAATCGCCTTCTTTAAGTCATATGGTTAAACGTAATTACAAGCTAAACAAAATTTAAAGCATTTAATGCCAAGTTTTGTAGACAAGGCTTAAGACTAGTCCCAGACTAAGATGAATGTTCGAGATGTCTTACCTGAATAAACTTGACCTGGAATACCTTCAAATTTGTGACTGGCAAGTTTCTTGCCAAAGTCAGACAATAGTTGCGTGGTCTGTTTTAAACCAGCGCCAGGTTGACGACGTACGCAGGAATTGTCCACGTTTCTGTAGTGTAGTGGTTATCACGTTTGCTTTACACGCAAAAGGTCCTCGGTTCGAAACCGAGCAGAAACATAGTCTGCTTTAAGCCATAGAGTGGAATATAATGAGAAGGTAACCAAACCTTTATGCATTCAATGCACGGTTTCGTAGACAAGGCTTAAGACTAGTCCCATACTAAGATGAATGTTCGAGATATCTTACCTGAATAAACTTGACCTGGAATACCTTCAAATTTGTGACTGGCAAGTTTCTTGCCAAAGTCAGACAATACTTGCGTGGTCTGTTTTAAACCAGCGCCAGTTTGACGACGTACGCAGGAATTGTCCACGTTTCTGTAGTTTAGTGGTTATCACGTTTGCTTTACACGCAAAAGGTCCTCGGTTCGAAACCGAGCAGAAACATAGTCTGCTTTAAGCCATAGAGTGGAATATAATGACAAGGTAACCAAACCTTTAAGCATTCAATGCACGGTTTCGTAGACAAGGCTTAAGACTAGTCCCAGACTAAGATGATTGTTTGAGATTCCTTAACTGAAAAATCTTGCCCTGAAACACCTTAAAATTTGTGACTGGCAAATTTATGCCAATTTCAGAGTTTCTGTAGTGTAGTGGTTATCACGTTCGCCTAACACGCGAAAGGTCCTCGTTTCGAAACCGAGCAGAAACATAGTCTGTTTTAAGCCATAGAGTGGAATATAATGACAAGGTAACCAAACCTTTAAGCATTCAATGCACGGTTTTGTAGACTGTCGAAATTCAGCCTCTATTATGTCACGTACTATGTTCTTTTAGTGACTGTCGCATTCCCCTGACGCATTGCACCTTCAAATTTGTGACTGGCAAGTTTCTTGCCAAAGTCAGACAATGCTTGGGTGGTCTGTTTTAAACCAGCGCCAGTTTGACGACGTACGCAGGAATTGTCCACGTTTCTGTAGTGTAGTGGTTATCACGTTTGCTTCACACGCAAAAGGTCCTCGGTTCGAAACCGAGCAGAAACATAGTCTGCTTTAAGCCATAGAGTGGAATATAATGACAAGGTAACCAAACCTTTAAGCATTCAATGCACGGTTTCGTAGACAAGGCTTAAGACTAGTCCCAGACTAAGATGAGTGTTTGAGATTTCTTAACTGAAAAATCTTGCCCTGAAACACCTTAAAATTTGTGACTGGCAAATTTATGCCAAATTCAGAGTTTCTGTAGTGTAGTGGTTATCACGTTCGCCTAACACGCGAAAGGTCCTCGGTTCGAAACCGAGCAGAAACATAGTCTGTTTTAAGCCATAGAGTGGAATATAATGACAAGGTAACCAAACCTTTAAGCATTCAATGAACGGTTTTTATAGACAGTCGAAATTCAGCCTCTATTATGTTACAAGCTATGTTCTTTTAGTGACTGTCGCATTCTCCTGACGTGAAAGGTCCCTAGTCGAAACCGAGCAGAAACATAGTCTGCTTTAAGCCATAGAGTGGAATATAATGACAAGGTAACCAAACCTTTAAGCATTCAATGCACGGTTTCGTAGACAAGGCTTAAGACTAGTCCCAGACTAAGATGATTGTTTGAGATTCCTTAACTGAAAAATCTTGCCCTGAAACACCTTAAAATTTGTTACTGGCAAATTTATGCGAAATTCAGAGTTTCTGTAGTCTAGTGGTTATCACGTTTGCTTTACACGCAAAAGGTCCTCGGTTCGAAACCGAGCAGAAACATAGTCTGCTTTGTGCCATAGAGTGGAATATAATGACAAGGTAACCAAACCTTTAAGCATTCAATGCACGGTTTCGTAGACAAGGCTTAAGACTAGTCCCAAACTAAGATGAGTGTTTGAGATTTCTTAACTGAAAAATCTTGCCCTGAAACACCTTAAAATTTGTGACTGGCAAATTTATGCGAAATTCAGAGTTTCTGTAGCGTATTGGTTATCACGTTCGCCTAACACGCGAATGGTCCTCGGTTCGAGACCGAGCAGAAACAGTTTTCAGGTTTTGGCGTCAACCAGAGCAAATGCCATCGGTGTAAAACGTAGCTGCACTGCGTATCGGCCTGATTGAAAGCTTTTTGGGATTGTCAAATTCAGCCTCTATTATGTCACGTACTATGTTCTTTTAATGACTGTCGCATTCTCCTGACGTGAAAGGTCCCTAGTCGAAACCGAGCAGAATAATCGCCTTCTGTAAGTCATATGGTTAAACGTAATTACAAGCTAAACAAAACTTTAAGCATTCAATGCCCAGTTTTGTAGACAAGAATTAAGACTAGTCCCAGACTAAGATGAATGTTCGAGATGTCTTACCTGAATAAACTTGACCTGGAATACCTTCAAATTTGTGACTGGCAAGTTTCTTGCCAAAGTCAGACAATAGTTGCGTGGTCTGTTTTAAACCAGCGCCAGGTTGACGACGTACGCAGGAATTGTCCACGTTTCTGTAGTGTAGTGGTTATCACGTTTGCTTTACACGCAAAAGGTCCTCGGTTCGAAACCGAGCAGAAACATAGTCTGCTTTAAGCCATAGAGTGGAATATAATGACAAGGTAACCAAACCTTTAAGCATTCAATGCACGGTTTTGTAGACTGTCGAAATTCAGCCTCTATTATGTCACGTACTATGTTTTTTTAGTGACTGTCGCATTCTCCTGACGTGACAGGTCCCTTGTCGAAACCGAGCAGAAACATAGTCTGCTTTAAGCCATAGAGTGGAATATAATGACAAGGTAACCAAACCTATAAGCATTCAATGCACGGTTTCGTAGACAAGGCTTAAGACTAGTCCCAGACTAAGATGATTGTTTGAGATTCCTTAACTGAAAAATCTTGCCCTGAAACACCTTAAAATTTGTGACTGGCAAATTTATGCCAATTTCAGAGTTTCTGTAGTGTAGTGGTTATCACGTTCGCCTAACACGCGAAAGGTCCTCGTTTCGAAACCGAGCAGAAACATAGTCTGTTTTAAGCCATAGAGTGGAATACAATGACAAGGTAACCAAACCTTTAAACATTCAATGCACGGTTTTGTAGACTGTCGAAATTCAGCCTCTATTATGTCACGTACTATGTTCTTTTAGTGACTGTCGAATTCTCCTGACGTGAAAGGTCCCTAGTCGAAACCGAGCAGAAACATAGTCTGTTTTAAGCCATAGAGTGGAATATAATGACAAGGTAACCAAACCTTTAAGCATTCAATGCACGGTTTTGTAGACTGTCGAAATTCAGCCTCTATTATGTCACGTACTATGTTTTTTTAGTGACTGTCGCATTCTCCTGACGTGACAGGTCCCTTGTCGAAACCGAGCAGAAACATAGTCTGCTTTAAGCCATAGAGTGGAATATAATGACAAGGTAACCAAACCTTTAAGCATTCAATGCACGGTTTCGTAGACAAGGCTTAAGACTAGTCCCAAACTAAGATGAGTGTTTGAGATTTCTTAACTGAAAAATCTTGCCCTGAAACACCTTAAAATTTGTGACTGGCAAATTTATGCGAAATTCAGAGTTTCTGTAGCGTATTGGTTATCACGTTCGCCTAACACGCGAATGGTCCTCGGTTCGAGACCGAGCAGAAACAGTTTTCAGGTTTTGGCGTCAACCAGAGCAAATGCCATCGGTGTAAAACGTAGCTGCACTGCGTATCGGCCTGATTGAAAGCTTTTTGGGATTGTCAAATTCAGCCTCTATTATGTCACGTACTATGTTCTTTTAATGACTGTCGCATTCTCCTGACGTGAAAGGTCCCTAGTCGAAACCGAGCAGAATAATCGCCTTCTGTAAGTCATATGGTTAAACGTAATTACAAGCTAAACAAAACTTTAAGCATTCAATGCCCAGTTTTGTAGACAAGGCTTAAGACTAGTCCCAGACTAAGATGAATGTTCGAGATGTCTTACCTGAATAAACTTGACCTGGAATACCTTCAAATTTGTGACTGGCAAGTTTCTTGCCAAAGTCAGACAATAGTTGCGTGGTCTGTTTTAAACCAGCGCCAGGTTGACGACGTACGCAGGAATTGTCCACGTTTCTGTAGTGTAGTGGTTATCACGTTTGCTTTACACGCAAAAGGTCCTCGGTTCAAAACCGAGCAGAAACATAGTATGCTTTAAGCCATAGAGTGGAATATAATGACAAGGTAACCAAACCTTTTAGCATTCAATGCACGGTTTCGTAGACAAGGCTTAAGACTAGTCCCATACTAAGATGAATGTTCGAGATGTCTTACCTGAATAAACTTGACCTGGAATACCTTCAAATTTGTGACTGGCAAGTTTCTTGCCAAAGTCAGACAATACTTGCGTGGTCTGTTTTAAACCAGCGCCAGTTTGACGACGTACGCAGGAATTGTCCACGTTTCTGTAGTGTAGTGGTTATCACGTTTGCTTTACACGCAAAAGGTCCTCGGTTCGAAACCGAGCAGAAACATAGTCTGCTTTAAGCCATAGAGTGGAATATAATGACAAGGTAACCAAACCTTTAAGCATTCAATGCACGGTTTCGTAGACAAGGCTTAAGACTAGTCCCAGACTAAGATGATTGTTTGAGATTCCTTAACTGAAAAATCTTGCCCTGAAACACCTTAAAATTTGTTACTGGCAAATTTATGCGAAATTCAGAGTTTCTGTAGTGTATTGGTTATCACGTTCGCCTAACACGCGAAAGGTCCTCGGTTCGAGACCGAGCAGAAACAGTTTTCAGGTTTTGGCGTCAACCAGAGCAAATGCCATCAGTGTAAAACGTAGCTGCAATGCGTATCGGCCTGATTGAAAGCTTTTTGGGATTGTCAAATTCAGCCTCTATTATGTCACGTACTATGTTCTTTTAGTGACTGTCGCATTCCCCTGACGCATTGCACCTTCAAATTTGTGACTGGCAAGTTTCTTGCCAAAGTCAGACAATACTTGCGTGGTCTGTTTTAAACCAGCGCCAGTTTGACGACGTACGCAGGAATTGTCCACGTTTCTGTAGTGTAGTGGTTATCACGTTTGCTTTACACGCAAAAGGTCCTCGGTTCGAAACCGAGCAGAAACATAGTCTGCTTTAAGCCATAGAGTGGAATATAATGACAAGGTAACCAAACCTTTAAGCATTCAATGCACGGTTTCGTAGACAAGGCTTAAGACTAGTCCCAGACTAAGATGATTGTTTGAGATTCCTTAACTGAAAAATCTTGCCCTGAAACACCTTAAAATTTGTGACTGGCAAATTTATGCCAATTTCAGAGTTTCTGTAGTGTAGTGGTTATCACGTTCGCCTAACACGCTAAAGGTCCTCGTTTCGAAACCGAGCAGAAACATAGTCTGTTTTAAGCCATAGAGTGGAATACAATGACAAGGTAACCAAACCTTTAAACATTCAATGCACGGTTTTGTAGACTGTCGAAATTCAGCCTCTATTATGTCACGTACTATGTTCTTTTAGTGACTGTCGAATTCTCCTGACGTGAAAGGTCCCTAGTCGAAACCGAGCAGAAACATAGTCTGTTTTAAGCCATAGAGTGGAATATAATGACAAGGTAACCAAACCTTTAAGCATTCAATGCACGGTTTTGTAGACTGTCGAAATTCAGCCTCTATTATGTCACGTACTATGTTTTTTTAGTGACTGTCGCATTCTCCTGACGTGACAGGTCCCTTGTCGAAACCGAGCAGAAACATAGTCTGCTTTAAGCCATAGAGTGGAATATAATGACAAGGTAACCAAACCTTTAAGCATTCAATGCACGGTTTCGTAGACAAGGCTTAAGACTAGTCCCAGACTAAGATGAGTGTTTGAGATTTCTTAACTGAAAAATCTTGCCCTGAAACACCTTAAAATTTGTGACTGGCAAATTTATGCCAAGTTCAGAGTTTCTGTAGTGTAGTGGTTATCACGTTCGCCTAACACGCGAATTGTCCTCGGTTCGAAACCGAGCAGAAACATAGTCTGTTTTAAGCCATAAAGTGGAATATAATGACAAGGTAACCAAACCTTTAAGCATTCAATGAATGGTTTATATAGACAGTCGAAATTCAGCCTCTATTATGTTACAAGCTATGTTCTTTTAGTGACTGTCGCATTCTCCTGACGTGAAAGGTCCCTAGTCGAAACCGAGCAGAAACATAGTCTGCTTTAAGCCATAGAGTGGAATATAATGACAAGGTAACCAAACCTTTAAGCATTCAATGCACGGTTTCGTAGACAAGGCTTAAGACTAGTCCCAGACTAAGATGAGTGTTTGAGATTTCTTAACTGAAAAATCTTGCCCAGAAACATTTTAAAATTTGTGACTGGCAAATTTATGCGAAATTCAGAGTTTCTGTAGCGTATTGGTTATCACATTCGCCTAACACGCGAAGGGTCCTCGGTTCGAGACCGAGCAGAAACAGTTTTCAGGTTTTGGCGTCAACCAGAGCAAATTCCATCGGTGTAAAACGTAGCTGCACTGCGTATCGGCCTGATTGAAAGCTTTTTGGGATTGTCAAATTCAGCCTCTATTATGTCACGTACTATGTTCTTTTAATGACTGTCGCATTCTCCTGACGTGAAAGGTCCCTAGTCGAAACCGAGCAGAATAATCGCCTTCTTTAAGTCATATGGTTAAACGTAATTACAAGCTAAACAAAATTTAAAGCATTTAATGCCAAGTTTTGTAGACAAGGCTTAAGACTAGTCCCAGACTAAGATGAATGTTCGAGATGTCTTACCTGAATAAACTTGACCTGGAATACCTTCAAATTTGTGACTGGCAAGTTTCTTGCCAAAGTCAGACAATACTTGCGTGGTCTGTTTTAAACCAGCGCCAGTTTGACGACGTACGCAGGAATTGTCCACGTTTCTGTAGTTTAGTGGTTATCACGTTTGCTTTACACGCAAAAGGTCCTCGGTTCGAAACCGAGCAGAAACATAGTCTGCTTTAAGCCATAGAGTGGAATATAATGACAAGGTAACCAAACCTTTAAGCATTCAATGCACGGTTTCGTAGACAAGGCTTAAGACTAGTCCCAGACTAAGATGATTGTTTGAGATTCCTTAACTGAAAAATCTTGCCCTGAAACACCTTAAAATTTGTGACTGGCAAATTTATGCCAATTTCAGAGTTTCTGTAGTGTAGTGGTTATCACGTTCGCCTAACACGCGAAAGGTCCTCGTTTCGAAACCGAGCAGAAACATAGTCTGCTTTAAGCCATAGAGTGGAATATAATGACAAGGTAACCAAACCTTTAAGCATTCAATGCACGGTTTCGTAGACAAGGCTTAAGACTAGTCCCAGACTAAGATGATTGTTTGAGATTCCTTAACTGAAAAATCTTGCCCTGAAACACCTTAAAATTTGTGACTGGCAAATTTATGCCAATTTCAGAGTTTCTGTAGTGTAGTGGTTATCACGTTCGCCTAACACGCGAAGGGTCCTCGGCTCGAGACCGAGCAGAAACAGTTTTCAGGTTTTGGCGTCAACCAGAGCAAATTCCATCGGTGTAAAACGTAGCTGCACTGCGTATCGGCCTGATTGAAAGCTTTTTGGGATTGTCAAATTCAGCCTCTATTATGTCACGTACTATGTTCTTTTAATGACTGTCGCATTCTCCTGACGTGAAAGGTCCCTAGTCGAAACCGAGCAGAATAATCGCCTTCTTTAAGTCATATGGTTAAACGTAATTACAAGCTAAACAAAATTTAAAGCATTTAATGCCAAGTTTTGTAGACAAGGCTTAAGACTAGTCCCAGACTAAGATGAATGTTCGAGATGTCTTACCTGAATAAACTTGACCTGGAATACCTTCAAATTTGTGACTGGCAAGTTTCTTGCCAAAGTCAGACAATAGTTGCGTGGTCTGTTTTAAACCAGCGCCAGGTTGACGACGTACGCAGGAATTGTCCACGTTTCTGTAGTGTAGTGGTTATCACGTTTGCTTTACACGCAAAAGGTCCTCGGTTCGAAACCGAGCAGAAACATAGTCTGCTTTAAGCCATAGAGTGGAATATAATGACAAGGTAACCAAACCTTTAAGCATTCAATGCACGGTTTCGTAGACAAGGCTTAAGACTAGTCCCATACTAAGATGAATGTTCGAGATGTCTTACCTGAATAAACTTGACCTGGAATACCTTCAAATTTGTGACTGGCAAGTTTCTTGCCAAAGTCAGACAATACTTGCGTGGTCTGTTTTAAACCAGCGGCAGTTTGACGACGTACGCAGGAATTGTCCACGTTTCTGTAGTGTAGTGGTTATCACGTTTGCTTTACACGCAAAAGGTCCTCGGTTCGAAACCGAGCAGAAACATAGTCTTTTTTAAGCCATAGAGTGGAATATAATGACAAGGTAACCAAACCTTTAAGCATTCAATGCACGGTTTCGTAGACAAGGCTTAAGACTAGTCCCAGACTAAGATGATTGTTTGAGATTCCTTAACTGAAAAATCTTGCCCTGAAACACCTTAAAATTTGTGACTGGCAAATTTATGCCAATTTCAGAGTTTCTGTAGTGTAGTGGTTATCACGTTCGCCTAACACGCGAAAGGTCCTCGTTTCGAAACCGAACAGAAACATAGTCTGTTTTAAGCCATAGAGTGGAATATAATGACAAGGTAACCAAACCTTTAAGCATTCAATGCACGGTTTTGTAGACTGTCGAAATTCAGCCTCTATTATGTCACGTACTATGTTCTTTTAGTGACTGTCGCATTCCCCTGACGCATTGCACCTTCAAATTTGTGACTGGCAAGTTTCTTGCCAAAGTCAGACAATGCTTGGGTGGTCTGTTTTAAACCAGCGCCAGTTTGACGACGTACGCAGGAATTGTCCACGTTTCTGTAGTGTAGTGGTTATCACGTTTGCTTCACACGCAAAAGGTCCTCGGTTCGAAACCGAGCAGAAACATAGTGTGCTTTAAGCCATAGAGAGCAATATAATGACAAGGTAACCAAACCTTTAAGCATTCAATGCACGGTTTCGTAGACAAGGCTTAAGACTAGTCCCAGACTAAGATGATTGTTTGAGATTCCTTAACTGAAAAATCTTGCCCTGAAACACATTAAAATTTGTTACTGGCAAATTTATGCGAAATTCAGAGTTTCTGTAGTGTATTGGTTATCACGTTCGCCTAACACGCGAAAGGTCCTCGGTTCGAGACCGAGCAGAAACAGTTTTCAGGTTTTGGCGTCAACCAGAGCAAATGCCATCAGTGGCATTTGTGACTGGCAAGTTTGTGACTGGCAAGTTTCTTGCCAAAGTCAGACAATACTTGCGTGGTCTGTTTTAAACCAGCGCCAGTTTGACGACGTACGCAGGAATTGTCCACGTTTCTGTAGTTTAGTGGTTATCACGTTTGCTTTACACGCAAAAGGTCCTCGGTTCGAAACCGAGCAGAAACATAGTCTGCTTTAAGCCATAGAGTGGAATATAATGACAAGGTAACCAAACCTTTAAGCATTCAATGCACGGTTTCGTAGACAAGGCTTAAGACTAGTCCCAGACTAAGATGATTGTTTGAGATTCCTTAACTGAAAAATCTTGCCCTGAAACACCTTAAAATTTGTGACTGGCAAATTTATGCCAATTTCAGAGTTTCTGTAGTGTAGTGGTTATCACGTTCGCCTAACACGCGAAAGGTCCTCGTTTCGAAACCGAGCAGAAACATAGTCTGCTTTAAGCCATAGAGTGGAATATAATGACAAGGTAACCAAACCTTTAAGCATTCAATGCACGGTTTCGTAGACAAGGCTTAAGACTAGTCCCAGACTAAGATGATTGTTTGAGATTCCTTAACTGAAAAATCTTGCCCTGAAACACCTTAAAATTTGTGACTGGCAAATTTATGCCAATTTCAGAGTTTCTGTAGTGTAGTGGTTATCACGTTCGCCTAACACGCGAAGGGTCCTCGGCTCGAGACCGAGCAGAAACAGTTTTCAGGTTTTGGCGTCAACCAGAGCAAATTCCATCGGTGTAAAACGTAGCTGCACTGCGTATCGGCCTGATTGAAAGCTTTTTGGGATTGTCAAATTCAGCCTCTATTATGTCACGTACTATGTTCTTTTAATGACTGTCGCATTCTCCTGACGTGAAAGGTCCCTAGTCGAAACCGAGCAGAATAATCGCCTTCTTTAAGTCATATGGTTAAACGTAATTACAAGCTAAACAAAATTTAAAGCATTTAATGCCAAGTTTTGTAGACAAGGCTTAAGACTAGTCCCAGACTAAGATGAATGTTCGAGATGTCTTACCTGAATAAACTTGACCTGGAATACCTTCAAATTTGTGACTGGCAAGTTTCTTGCCAAAGTCAGACAATAGTTGCGTGGTCTGTTTTAAACCAGCGCCAGGTTGACGACGTACGCAGGAATTGTCCACGTTTCTGTAGTGTAGTGGTTATCACGTTTGCTTTACACGCAAAAGGTCCTCGGTTCGAAACCGAGCAGAAACATAGTCTGCTTTAAGCCATAGAGTGGAATATAATGACAAGGTAACCAAACCTTTAAGCATTCAATGCACGGTTTCGTAGACAAGGCTTAAGACTAGTCCCATACTAAGATGAATGTTCGAGATGTCTTACCTGAATAAACTTGACCTGGAATACCTTCAAATTTGTGACTGGCAAGTTTCTTGCCAAAGTCAGACAATACTTGCGTGGTCTGTTTTAAACCAGCGGCAGTTTGACGACGTACGCAGGAATTGTCCACGTTTCTGTAGTGTAGTGGTTATCACGTTTGCTTTACACGCAAAAGGTCCTCGGTTCGAAACCGAGCAGAAACATAGTCTTCTTTAAGCCATAGAGTGGAATATAATGACAAGGTAACCAAACCTTTAAGCATTCAATGCACGGTTTCGTAGACAAGGCTTAAGACTAGTCCCAGACTAAGATGATTGTTTGAGATTCCTTAACTGAAAAATCTTGCCCTGAAACACCTTAAAATTTGTGACTGGCAAATTTATGCCAATTTCAGAGTTTCTGTAGTGTAGTGGTTATCACGTTCGCCTAACACGCGAAAGGTCCTCGTTTCGAAACCGAACAGAAACATAGTCTGTTTTAAGCCATAGAGTGGAATATAATGACAAGGTAACCAAACCTTTAAGCATTCAATGCACGGTTTTGTAGACTGTCGAAATTCAGCCTCTATTATGTCACGTACTATGTTCTTTTAGTGACTGTCGCATTCCCCTGACGCATTGCACCTTCAAATTTGTGACTGGCAAGTTTCTTGCCAAAGTCAGACAATGCTTGGGTGGTCTGTTTTAAACCAGCGCCAGTTTGACGACGTACGCAGGAATTGTCCACGTTTCTGTAGTGTAGTGGTTATCACGTTTGCTTCACACGCAAAAGGTCCTCGGTTCGAAACCGAGCAGAAACATAGTGTGCTTTAAGCCATAGAGAGCAATATAATGACAAGGTAACCAAACCTTTAAGCATTCAATGCACGGTTTCGTAGACAAGGCTTAAGACTAGTCCCAGACTAAGATGATTGTTTGAGATTCCTTAACTGAAAAATCTTGCCCTGAAACACCTTAAAATTTGTTACTGGCAAATTTATGCGAAATTCAGAGTTTCTGTAGTGTATTGGTTATCACGTTCGCCTAACACGCGAAAGGTCCTCGGTTCGAGACCGAGCAGAAACAGTTTTCAGGTTTTGGCGTCAACCAGAGCAAATGCCATCAGTGTAAAACGTAGCTGCAATGCGTATCGGCCTGATTGAAAGCTTTTTGGGATTGTCAAATTCAGCCTCTATTATGTCACGTACTATGTTCTTTTAGTGACTGTCGCATTCCCCTGACGCATTGCACCTTCAAATTTTTGACTGGCAAGTTTCTTGCCAAAGTCAGACAATGCTTGGGTGGTCTGTTTTAAACCAGCGCCAGTTTGACGACGTACGCAGGAATTGTCCACGTTTCTGTAGTGTAGTGGTTATCACGTTTGCTTCACGCGCAAAAGGTCCTCGGTTCGAAACCGAGCAGAAACATAGTCTGCTTTAAGCCATAGAGTGGAATATAATGACAAGGTAACCAAACCTTTAAGCATTCAATGCACGGTTTCGTAGACAAGGCTTAAGACTAGTCCCAGACTAAGATGAGTGTTTGAGATTTCTTAACTGAAAAATCTTGCCCTGAAACACCTTAAAATTTGTGACTGGCAAATTTATGCCAAATTCAGAGTTTCTGTAGTGTAGTGGTTATCACGTTCGCCTAACACGCGAAAGGTCCTCGGTTCGAAACCGAGCAGAAACATAGTCTGTTTTAAGCCATAGAGTGGAATATAATGACAAGGTAACCAAACCTTTAAGCATTCAATGAACGGTTTTCATAGACAGTCGAAATTCAGCCTCTATTATGTTACAAGCTATGTTCTTTTAGTGACTGTCGCATTCTCCTGACGTGAAAGGTCCCTAGTCGAAACCGAGCAGAAACATAGTCTGCTTTAAGCCATAGAGTGGAATATAATGACAAGGTAACCAAACCTTTAAGCATTCAATGCACGGTTTCGTAGACAAGGCTTAAGACTAGTCCCAGACTAAGATGATTGTTTGAGATTCCTTAACTGAAAAATCTTGCCCTGAAACACCTTAAAATTTGTTACTGGCAAATTTATGCGAAATTCAGAGTTTCTGTAGTGTAGTGGTTATCACGTTTGCTTTACACGCAAAAGGTCCTCGGTTCGAAACCGAGCAGAAACATAGTCTGCTTTGTGCCATAGAGTGGAATATAATGACAAGGTAACCAAACCTTTAAGCATTCAATGCACGGTTTCGTAGACAAGGCTTAAGACTAGTCCCAGACTAAGATGAGTGTTTGAGATTTCTTAACTGAAAAATCTTGCCCAGAAACACCTTAAAATTTGTGACTGGCAAATTTATGCGAAATTCAGAGTTTCTGTAGCGTATTGGTTATCACGTTCGCCTAACACGCGAAGGGTCCTCGGTTCGAGACCGAGCAGAAACAGTTTTCAGGTTTTGGCGTCAACCAGAGCAAATTCCATCGGTGTAAAACGTAGCTGCACTGCGTATCGGCCTGATTGAAAGCTTTTTGGGATTGTCAAATTCAGCCTCTATTATGTCACGTACTATGTTCTTTTAATGACTGTCGCATTCTCCTGACGTGAAAGGTCCCTAGTCGAAACCGAGCAGAATAATCGCCTTCTTTAAGTCATATGGTTAAATGTAATTACAAGCTAAACAAAATTTAAAGCATTTAATGCCAAGTTTTGTAGACAAGGCTTAAGACTAGTCCCAGACTAAGATGAATGTTCGAGATGTCTTACCTGAATAAACTTGACCTGGAATACCTTCAAATTTGTGACTGGCAAGTTTCTTGCCAAAGTCAGACAATACTTGCGTGGTCTGTTTTAAACCAGCGCCAGTTTGACGACGTACGCAGGAATTGTCCACGTTTCTGTAGTGTAGTGGTTATCACGTTTGCTTTACACGCAAAGTTTCTGTAGTGTAGTGGTTATCACGTTCGCCTAACACGCGAAAGGTCCTCGTTTCGAAACCGAGAAGAAACATAGTCTGTTTTAAGCCATAGAGTGGAATACAATGACAAGGTAACCAAACCTTTAAACATTCAATGCACGGTTTTGTAGACGCATTGCACCTTCAAATTTGTGACTGGCAAGTTTCTTGCCAAAGTCAGACAATGCTTGGGTGGTCTGTTTTAAACCAGCGCCAGTTTGACGACATACGCAGGAATTGTCCACGTTTCTGTAGTGTAGTGGTTATCACGTTTGCTTCACACGCAAAAGGTCCTCGGTTCGAAACCGAGCAGAAACATAGTCTGCTTTGTGCCATAGAGTGGAATATAATGACAAGGTAACCAAACCTTTAAGCATTCAATGCACGGTTTCGTAGACAAGGCTTAAGACTAGTCCCATACTAAGATGAATGTTCGAGATGTCTTACCTGAATAAACTTGACCTGGAATACCTTCAAATTTGTGACTGGCAAGTTTCTTGCCAAAGTCAGACAATACTTGCGTGGTCTGTTTTAAACCAGCGCCAGTTTGACGACGTACGCAGGAATTGTCCACGTTTCTGTAGTGTAGTGGTTATCACGTTTGCTTTACACGCAAAAGGTCCTCGGTTCGAAACCGAGCAGAAACATAGTCTGCTTTAAGCCATAGAGTGGAATATAATGACAAGGTAACCAAACCTTTAAGCATTCAATGCACGGTTTCGTAGACAAGGCTTAAGACTAGTCCCAGACTAAGATGATTGTTTGAGATTCCTTAACTGAAAAATCTTGCCCTGAAACACCTTAAAATTTGTGACTGGCAAATTTATGCCAATTTCAGAGTTTCTGTAGTGTAGTGGTTATCACGTTCGCCTAACACGCGAAAGGTCCTCGTTTCGAAACCGAGCAGAAACATAGTCTGTTTTAAGCCATAGAGTGGAATACAATGACAAGGTAACCAAACCTTTAAACATTCAATGCACGGTTTTGTAGACTGTCGAAATTCAGCCTCTATTATGTCACGTACTATGTTCTTTTAGTGACTGTCGAATTCTCCTGACGTGAAAGGTCCCTAGTCGAAACCGAGCAGAAACATAGTCTGTTTTAAGCCATAGAGTGGAATATAATGACAAGGTAACCAAACCTTTAAGCATTCAATGCACGGTTTTGTAGACTGTCGAAATTCAGCCTCTATTATGTCACGTACTATGTTTTTTTAGTGACTGTCGCATTCTCCTGACGTGACAGGTCCCTTGTCGAAACCGAGCAGAAACATAGTCTGCTTTAAGCCATAGAGTGGAATATAATGACAAGGTAACCAAACCTTTAAGCATTCAATGCACGGTTTCGTAGACAAGGCTTAAGACTAGTCCCAGACTAAGATGAGTGTTTGAGATTTCTTAACTGAAAAATCTTGCCCTGAAACACCTTAAAATTTGTGACTGGCAAATTTATGCCAAGTTCAGAGTTTCTGTAGTGTAGTGGTTATCACGTTCGCCTAACACGCGAATTGTCCTCGGTTCGAAACCGAGCAGAAACATAGTCTGTTTTAAGCCATAAAGTGGAATATAATGACAAGGTAACCAAACCTTTAAGCATTCAATGAATGGTTTATATAGACAGTCGAAATTCAGCCTCTATTATGTTACAAGCTATGTTCTTTTAGTGACTGTCGCATTCTCCTGACGTGAAAGGTCCCTAGTCGAAACCGAGCAGAAACATAGTCTGCTTTAAGCCATAGAGTGGAATATAATGACAAGGTAACCAAACCTTTAAGCATTCAATGCACGGTTTCGTAGACAAGGCTTAAGACTAGTCCCAGACTAAGATGATTGTTTGAGATTCCTTAACTGAAAAATCTTGCCCTGAAACACCTTAAAATTTGTTACTGGCAAATTTATGCGAAATTCAGAGTTTCTGTAGTGTAGTGGTTATCACGTTTGCTTTACACGCAAAAGGTCCTCGGTTCGAAACCGAGCAGAAACATAGTCTGCTTTGTGCCATAGAGTGGAATATAATGACAAGGTAACCAAACCTTTAAGCATTCAATGCACGGTTTCGTAGACAAGGCTTAAGACTAGTCCCAGACTAAGATGAGTGTTTGAGATTTCTTAACTGAAAAATCTTGCCCAGAAACACCTTAAAATTTGTGACTGGCAAATTTATGCGAAATTCAGAGTTTCTGTAGCGTATTGGTTATCACATTCGCCTAACACGCGAAGGGTCCTCGGTTCGAGACCGAGCAGAAACAGTTTTCAGGTTTTGGCGTCAACCAGAGCAAATTCCATCGGTGTAAAACGTAGCTGCACTGCGTATCGGCCTGATTGAAAGCTTTTTGGGATTGTCAAATTCAGCCTCTATTATGTCACGTACTATGTTCTTTTAATGACTGTCGCATTCTCCTGACGTGAAAGGTCCCTAGTCGAAACCGAGCAGAATAATCGCCTTCTTTAAGTCATATGGTTAAACGTAATTACAAGCTAAACAAAATTTAAAGCATTTAATGCCAAGTTTTGTAGACAAGGCTTAAGACTAGTCCCAGACTAAGATGAATGTTCGAGATGTCTTACCTGAATAAACTTGACCTGGAATACCTTCAAATTTGTGACTGGCAAGTTTCTTGCCAAAGTCAGACAATACTTGCGTGGTCTGTTTTAAACCAGCGCCAGTTTGACGACGTACGCAGGAATTGTCCACGTTTCTGTAGTTTAGTGGTTATCACGTTTGCTTTACACGCAAAAGGTCCTCGGTTCGAAACCGAGCAGAAACATAGTCTGCTTTAAGCCATAGAGTGGAATATAATGACAAGGTAACCAAACCTTTAAGCATTCAATGCACGGTTTCGTAGACAAGGCTTAAGACTAGTCCCAGACTAAGATGATTGTTTGAGATTCCTTAACTGAAAAATCTTGCCCTGAAACACCTTAAAATTTGTGACTGGCAAATTTATGCCAATTTCAGAGTTTCTGTAGTTTAGTGGTTATCACGTTCGCCTAACACGCGAAAGGTCCTCGTTTCGAAACCGAGCAGAAACATAGTCTGCTTTAAGCCATAGAGTGGAATAAAATGACAAGGTAACCAAACCTTTAAGCATTCAATGCACGGTTTCGTAGACAAGGCTTAAGACTAGTCCCAGACTAAGATGATTGTTTGAGATTCCTTAACTGAAAAATCTTGCCCTGAAACACCTTAAAATTTGTGACTGGCAAATTTATGCCAATTTCAGAGTTTCTGTAGTGTAGTGGTTATCACGTTCGCCTAACACGCGAAGGGTCCTCGGCTCGAGACCGAGCAGAAACAGTTTTCAGGTTTTGGCGTCAACCAGAGCAAATTCCATCGGTGTAAAACGTAGCTGCACTGCGTATCGGCCTGATTGAAAGCTTTTTGGGATTGTCAAATTCAGCCTCTATTATGTCACGTACTATGTTCTTTTAATGACTGTCGCATTCTCCTGACGTGAAAGGTCCCTAGTCGAAACCGAGCAGAATAATCGCCTTCTTTAAGTCATATGGTTAAACGTAATTACAAGCTAAACAAAATTTAAAGCATTTAATGCCAAGTTTTGTAGACAAGGCTTAAGACTAGTCCCAGACTAAGATGAATGTTCGAGATGTCTTACCTGAATAAACTTGACCTGGAATACCTTCAAATTTGTGACTGGCAAGTTTCTTGCCAAAGTCAGACAATAGTTGCGTGGTCTGTTTTAAACCAGCGCCAGGTTGACGACGTACGCAGGAATTGTCCACGTTTCTGTAGTGTAGTGGTTATCACGTTTGCTTTACACGCAAAAGGTCCTCGGTTCGAAACCGAGCAGAAACATAGTCTGCTTTAAGCCATAGAGTGGAATATAATGACAAGGTAACCAAACCTTTAAGCATTCAATGCACGGTTTCGTAGACAAGGCTTAAGACTAGTCCCATACTAAGATGAATGTTCGAGATGTCTTACCTGAATAAACTTGACCTGGAACACCTTCAAATTTGTGACTGGCAAGTTTCTTGCCAAAGTCAGACAATACTTGCGTGGTCTGTTTTAAACCAGCGGCAGTTTGACGACGTACGCAGGAATTGTCCACGTTTCTGTAGTGTAGTGGTTATCACGTTTGCTTTACACGCAAAAGGTCCTCGGTTCGAAACCGAGCAGAAACATAGTCTTCTTTAAGCCATAGAGTGGAATATAATGACAAGGTAACCAAACCTTTAAGCATTCAATGCACGGTTTCGTAGACAAGGCTTAAGACTAGTCCCAGACTAAGATGATTGTTTGAGATTCCTTAACTGAAAAATCTTGCCCTGAAACACCTTAAAATTTGTGACTGGCAAATTTATGCCAATTTCAGAGTTTCTGTAGTGTAGTGGTTATCACGTTCGCCTAACACGCGAAAGGTCCTCGTTTCGAAACCGAACAGAAACATAGTCTGTTTTAAGCCATAGAGTGGAATATAATGACAAGGTAACCAAACCTTTAAGCATTCAATGCACGGTTTTGTAGACTGTCGAAATTCAGCCTCTATTATGTCACGTACTATGTTCTTTTAGTGACTGTCGCATTCCCCTGACGCATTGCACCTTCAAATTTGTGACTGGCAAGTTTCTTGCCAAAGTCAGACAATGCTTGGGTGGTCTGTTTTAAACCAGCGCCAGTTTGACGACGTACGCAGGAATTGTCCACGTTTCTGTAGTGTAGTGGTTATCACGTTTGCTTCACACGCAAAAGGTCCTCGGTTCGAAACCGAGCAGAAACATAGTGTGCTTTAAGCCATAGAGAGCAATATAATGACAAGGTAACCAAACCTTTAAGCATTCAATGCACGGTTTCGTAGACAAGGCTTAAGACTAGTCCCAGACTAAGATGATTGTTTGAGATTCCTTAACTGAAAAATCTTGCCCTGAAACACCTTAAAATTTGTGACTGGCAAATTTATGCCAATTTCAGAGTTTCTGTAGTGTAGTGGTTATCACGTTCGCCTAACACGCGAAAGGTCCTCGTTTCGAAACCGAACAGAAACATAGTCTGTTTTAAGCCATAGAGTGGAATATAATGACAAGGTAACCAAACCTTTAAGCATTCAATGCACGGTTTTGTAGACTGTCGAAATTCAGACTCTATTATGTCACGTACTATGTTCTTTTAGTGACTGTCGCATTCCCCTGACGCATTGCACCTTCAAATTTGTGACTGGCAAGTTTCTTGCCAAAGTCAGACAATGCTTGGGTGGTCTGTTTTAAACCAGCGCCAGTTTGACGACGTACGCAGGAATTGTCCACGTTTCTGTAGTGTAGTGGTTATCACGTTTGCTTCACACGCAAAAGGTCCTCGGTTCGAAACCGAGCAGAAACATAGTGTGCTTTAAGCCATAGAGAGCAATATAATGACAAGGTAACCAAACCTTTAAGCATTCAATGCACGGTTTCGTAGACAAGGCTTAAGACTAGTCCCAGACTAAGATGATTGTTTGAGATTCCTTAACTGAAAAATCTTGCCCTGAAACACCTTAAAATTTGTTACTGGCAAATTTATGCGAAATTCAGAGTTTCTGTAGTGTATTGGTTATCACGTTCGCCTAACACGCGAAAGGTCCTCGGTTCGAGACCGAGCAGAAACAGTTTTCAGGTTTTGGCGTCAACCAGAGCAAATGCCATCAGTGTAAAACGTAGCTGCAATGCGTATCGGCCTGATTGAAAGCTTTTTGGGATTGTCAAATTCAGCCTCTATTATGTCACGTACTATGTTCTTTTAGTGACTGTCGCATTCCCCTGACGCATTGCACCTTCAAATTTTTGACTGGCAAGTTTCTTGCCAAAGTCAGACAATGCTTGGGTGGTCTGTTTTAAACCAGCGCCAGTTTGACGACGTACGCAGGAATTGTCCAGGTTTCTGTAGTGTAGTGGTTATCACGTTTGCTTCACACGCAAAAGGTCCTCGGTTCGAAACCGAGCAGAAACATAGTCTGTTTTAAGCCATAGAGTGGAATATAATGGCAAGGTAACCAAACCTTTAATCATTCAATGCACGGTTTCGTAGACAAGGCTTAAAACTAGTCCCAGACTAACATGATTGTTTGAGATTCCTTAACTGAAAAATCTTGCCCTGAAACACCTTAAAATTTGTTACTGGCAAATTTATGCGAAATTCAGAGTTTCTGTAGTGTAGTGGTTATCACGTTTGCCTAACACGCGAAAGGTCCTCGTTTCGAAACCGAGCAGAAACATAGTCTGTTTTAAGCCATAGAGTGGAATATAATGACAAGGTAACCAAACCTTTAAGCATTCAATGCACGGTTTTGTAGACTGTCGAAATTCAGCCTCTATTATGTCACGTACTATGTTCTTTTAGTGACTGTCGCATTCTCCTGACGTGAAAGGTCCCTAGTCGAAACCGAGCAGAAACATAGTCTGCTTTAAGCCATAGAGTGGAATATAACGACAAGGTAACCAAACCTTAAGCATTCAATGCACTGTTTTGTAGACAAGGCTTAAGACTAGTCCCATACTGAAATGAATGTTCGAGATGTCTCACCTGAATAAACTTGACCTGGAACACCTTCAAATTTGTGACTGGCAAGTTTATGCCAAATTCAGAGTTTCTGTAGTGTAGTGGTTATCACGTTCGCCTAACACGCGAAAGGTCCTCGGTTCGAAACCGAGCAGAAACATAGTCTGTTTTAAGCCATAGAGTGGAATATAATGACAAGGTAACCAAACCTTTAAGCATTCAATGAACGGTTTTTATAGACAGTCGAAATTCAGCCTCTATTATGTTACAAGCTATGTTCTTTTAGTGACTGTCGCATTCTCCTGACGTGAAAGGTCCCTAGTCGAAACCGAGCAGAAACATAGTCTGCTTTAAGCCATAGAGTGGAATATAATGACAAGGTAACCAAACCTTTAAGCATTCAATGCACGGTTTCGTAGACAAGGCTTAAGACTAGTCCCAGACTAAGATGATTGTTTGAGATTCCTTAACTGAAAAATCTTGCCCTGAAACACCTTAAAATTTGTTACTGGCAAATTTATGCGAAATTCAGAGTTTCTGTAGTGTAGTGGTTATCACGTTTGCTTTACACGCAAAAGGTTCTCGGTTCGAAACCGAGCAGAAACATAGTCTGCTTTGTGCCATAGAGTGGAATATAATGACAAGGTAACCAAACCTTTAAGCATTCAATGCACGGTTTCGTAGACAAGGCTTAAGACTAGTCCCAGACTAAGATGAGTGTTTGAGATTTCTTAACTGAAAAATCTTGCCCAGAAACACCTTAAAATTTGTGACTGGCAAATTTATGCGAAATTCAGAGTTTCTGTAGCGTATTGGTTATCACGTTCGCCTAACACGCGAAGGGTCCTCGGTTCGAGACCGAGCAGAAACAGTTTTCAGGTTTTGGCGTCAACCAGAGCAAATTCCATCGGTGTAAAACGTAGCTGCACTGCGTATCGGCCTGATTGAAAGCTTTTTGGGATTGTCAAATTCAGCCTCTATTATGTCACGTACTATGTTCTTTTAATGACTGTCCCATTCTCCTGACGTGAAAGGTCCCTAGTCGAAACCGAGCAGAATAATCGCCTTCTTTAAGTCATATGGTTAAACGTAATTACAAGCTAAACAAAATTTAAAGCATTTAATGCCAAGTTTTGTAGACAAGGCTTAAGACTAGTCCCAGACTAAGATGAATGTTCGAGATGTCTTACCTGAATAAACTTGACCTGGAATACCTTCAAATTTGTGACTGGCAAGTTTCTTGCCAAAGTCAGACAATACTTGCGTGGTCTGTTTTAAACCAGCGCCAGTTTGACGACGTACGCAGGAATTGTCCACGTTTCTGTAGTTTAGTGGTTATCACGTTTGCTTTACACGCAAAAGGTCCTCGGTTCGAAACCGAGCAGAAACATAGTCTGCTTTAAGCCATAGAGTGGAATATAATGACAAGGTAACCAAACCTTTAAGCATTCAATGCACGGTTTCGTAGACAAGGCTTAAGACTAGTCCCAGACTAAGATGATTGTTTGAGATTCCTTAACTGAAAAATCTTGCCCTGAAACACCTTAAAATTTGTGACTGGCAAATTTATGCCAATTTCAGAGTTTCTGTAGTGTAGTGGTTATCACGTTCGCCTAACACGCGAAAGGTCCTCGTTTCGAAACCGAGCAGAAACATAGTCTGCTTTAAGCCATAGAGTGGAATATAATGACAAGGTAACCAAACCTTTAAGCATTCAATGCACGGTTTCGTAGACAAGGCTTAAGACTAGTCCCAGACTAAGATGATTGTTTGTGATTCCTTAACTGAAAAATCTTGCCCTGAAACACCTTAAAATTTGTGACTGGCAAATTTATGCCAATTTCAGAGTTTCTGTAGTGTAGTGGTTATCACGTTCGCCTAACACGCGAAAGGTCCTCGTTTCGAAACCGAGCAGAAACATAGTCTGCTTTAAGCCATAGAGTGGAATATAATGACAAGGTAACCAAACCTTTAAGCATTCAATGCACGGTTTCGTAGACAAGGCTTAAGACTAGTCCCAGACTAAGATGATTGTTTGAGATTCCTTAACTGAAAAATCTTGCCCTGAAACACCTTAAAATTTGTGACTGGCAAATTTATGCCAATTTCAGAGTTTCTGTAGTGTAGTGGTTATCACGTTCGCCTAACACGCGAAGGGTCCTCGGTTCGAGACCGAGCAGAAACAGTTTTCAGGTTTTGGCGTCAACCAGAGCAAATTCCATCGGTGTAAAACGTAGCTGCACTGCGTATCGGCCTGATTGAAAGCTTTTTGGGATTGTCAAATTCAGCCTCTATTATGTCACGTACTATGTTCTTTTAATGACTGTCGCATTCTCCTGACGTGAAAGGTCCCTAGTCGAAACCGAGCAGAATAATCGCCTTCTTTAAGTCATATGGTTAAACGTAATTACAGGCTAAACAAAATTTAAAGCATTTAATGCCAAGTTTTGTAGACAAGGCTTAAGACTAGTCCCAGACTAAGATGAATGTTCGAGATGTCTTACCTGAATAAACTTGACCTGGAATACCTTCAAATTTGTGACTGGCAAGTTTCTTGCCAAAGTCAGACAATAGTTGCGTGGTCTGTTTTAAACCAGCGCCAGGTTGACGACGTACGCAGGAATTGTCCACGTTTCTGTAGTGTAGTGGTTATCCCGTTTGCTTTACACGCAAAAGGTCCTCGGTTCGAAACCGAGCAGAAACATAGTCTGCTTTAAGCCATAGAGTGGAATATAATGACAAGGTAACCAAACCTTTAAGCATTCAATGCACGGTTTCGTAGACAAGGCTTAAGACTAGTCCCATACTAAGATGAATGTTCGAGATGTCTTACCTGAATAAACTTGACCTGGAACACCTTCAAATTTGTGACTGGCAAGTTTCTTGCCAAAGTCAGACAATACTTGCGTGGTCTGTTTTAAACCAGCGGCAGTTTGACGACGTACGCAGGAATTGTCCACGTTTCTGTAGTGTAGTGGTTATCACGTTTGCTTTACACGCAAAAGGTCCTCGGTTCGAAA
Source organism: Triplophysa dalaica (assembly GCF_015846415.1). NCBI lineage: Eukaryota > Metazoa > Chordata > Actinopteri > Cypriniformes > Nemacheilidae > Triplophysa > Triplophysa dalaica. The sequence continues at coordinate 14,906,799 of NC_079546.1, read as the reverse complement.
CCGAGCAGAAACGTAGTCTGCTTTAAGCCATAGAGTGGAATATAATGACAAGGTAACCAAACCTTTAAGCATTCAATGCACGGTTTCGTAGACAAGGATTAAGACTAGTCCCAGACTAAGATGATTGTTTGAGATTCCTTAACTGAAAAATCTTGCCCTGAAACACCTTAAAATTTGTGACTGGCAAATTTATGCCAATTTCAGAGTTTCTGTAGTGTAGTGGTTATCACGTTCGCCTAACACGCGAAGGGTCCTCGGTTCGAGACCGAGCAGAAACAGTTTTCAGGTTTTGGCGTCAACCAGAGCAAATTCCATCGGTGTAAAACGTAGCTGCACTGCGTATCGGCCTGATTGAAAGCTTTTTGGGATTGTCAAATTCAGCCTCTATTATGTCACGTACTATGTTCTTTTAATGACTGTCGCATTCTCCTGACGTGAAAGGTCCCTAGTCGAAACCGAGCAGAATAATCGCCTTCTTTAAGTCATATGGTTAAACGTAATTACAAGCTAAACAAAATTTAAAGCATTTAATGCCAAGTTTTGTAGACAAGGCTTAAGACTAGTCCCAGACTAAGATGAATGTTCGAGATGTCTTACCTGAATAAACTTGACCTGGAATACCTTCAAATTTGTGACTGGCAAGTTTCTTGCCAAAGTCAGACAATACTTGCGTGGTCTGTTTTAAACCAGCGCCAGTTTGACGACGTACGCAGGAATTGTCCACGTTTCTGTAGTTTAGTGGTTATCACGTTTGCTTTACACGCAAAAGGTCCTCGGTTCGAAACCGAGCAGAAACATAGTCTGCTTTAAGCCATAGAGTGGAATATAATGACAAGGTAACCAAACCTTTAAGCATTCAATGCACGGTTTCGTAGACAAGGCTTAAGACTAGTCCCAGACTAAGATGATTGTTTGAGATTCCTTAACTGAAAAATCTTGCCCTGAAACACCTTAAAATTTGTGACTGGCAAATTTATGCCAATTTCAGAGTTTCTGTAGTGTAGTGGTTATCACGTTCGCCTAACACGCGAAAGGTCCTCGTTTCGAAACCGAGCAGAAACATAGTCAGCTTTAAGCCATAGAGTGGAATATAATGACAAGGTAACCAAACCTTTAAGCATTCAATGCACGGTTTCGTAGACAAGGCTTAAGACTAGTCCCAGACTAAGATGATTGTTTGAGATTCCTTAACTGAAAAATCTTGCCCTGAAACACCTTAAAATTTGTGACTGGCAAATTTATGCCAATTTCAGAGTTTCTGTAGTGTAGTGGTTATCACGTTCGCCTAACACGCGAAGGGTCCTCGGTTCGAGACCGAGCAGAAACAGTTTTCAGGTTTTGGCGTCAACCAGAGCAAATTCCATCGGTGTAAAACGTAGCTGCACTGCGTATCGGCCTGATTGAAAGCTTTTTGGGATTGTCAAATTCAGCCTCTATTATGTCACGTACTATGTTCTTTTAATGACTGTCGCATTCTCCTGACGTGAAAGGTCCCTAGTCGAAACCGAGCAGAATAATCGCCTTCTTTAAGTCATATGGTTAAACGTAATTACAAGCTAAACAAAATTTAAAGCATTTAATGCCAAGTTTTGTAGACAAGGCTTAAGACTAGTCCCAGACTAAGATGAATGTTCGAGATGTCTTACCTGAATAAACTTGACCTGGAATACCTTCAAATTTGTGACTGGCAAGTTTCTTGCCAAAGTCAGACAATAGTTGCGTGGTCTGTTTTAAACCAGCGCCAGGTTGACGACGTACGCAGGAATTGTCCACGTTTCTGTAGTGTAGTGGTTATCACGTTTGCTTTACACGCAAAAGGTCCTCGGTTCGAAACCGAGCAGAAACATTGTCTGCTTTAAGCCATAGAGTGGAATATAATGACAAGGTAACCAAACCTTTAAGCATTCAATGCACGGTTTCGTAGACAAGGCTTAAGACTAGTCCCATACTAAGATGAATGTTCGAGATGTCTTACCTTAATAAACTTGACCTGGAATACCTTCAAATTTGTGACTGGCAAGTTTCTTGCCAAAGTCAGACAATACTTGCGTGGTCTGTTTTAAACCAGCGGCAGTTTGACGACGTACGCAGGAATTGTCCACGTTTCTGTAGTGTAGTGGTTATCACGTTTGCTTTACACGCAAAAGGTCCTCGGTTCGAAACCGAGCAGAAACATAGTCTGCTTTAAGCCATAGAGTGGAATATAATGACAAGGTAACCAAACCTTTAAGCATTCAATGCACGGTTTCGTAGACAAGGCTTAAGACTAGTCCCAGACTAAGATGATTGTTTGAGATTCCTTAACTGAAAAATCTTGCCCTGAAACACCTTAAAATTTGTGACTGGCAAATTTATGCCAATTTCAGAGTTTCTGTAGTGTAGTGGTTATCACGTTCGCCTAACACGCGAAAGGTCCTCGTTTCGAAACCGAACAGAAACATAGTCTGTTTTAAGCCATAGAGTGGAATATAATGACAAGGTAACCAAACCTTTAAGCATTCAATGCACGGTTTTGTAGACTGTCGAAATTCAGCCTCTATTATGTCACGTACTATGTTCTTTTAGTGACTGTCGCATTCCCCTGACGCATTGCACCTTCAAATTTGTGACTGGCAAGTTTCTTGCCAAAGTCAGACAATGCTTGGGTGGTCTGTTTTAAACCAGCGCCAGTTTGACGACGTATGCAGGAATTGTCCACGTTTCTGTAGTGTAGTGGTTATCACGTTTGCTTCACACGCAAAAGGTCCTCGGTTCGAAACCGAGCAGAAACATAGTCTGCTTTAAGCCATAGAGTGGAATATAATGACAAGGTAACCAAACCTTTAAGCATTCAATGCACGGTTTCGTAGACAAGGCTTAAGACTAGTCCCAGACTAAGATGAGTGTTTGAGATTTCTTAACTGAAAAATCTTGCCCTGAAACACCTTAAAATTTGTGACTGGCAAATTTATGCCAAATTCAGAGTTTCTGTAGTGTAGTGGTTATCACGTTCGCCTAACACGCGAAAGGTCCTCGGTTCGAAACCGAGCAGAAACATAGTCTGTTTTAAGCCATAGAGTGGAATATAATGACAAGGTAACCAAACCTTTAAGCATTCAATGCACGGTTTCGTAGACAAGGCTTAAGACTAGTCCCATACTAAGATGAATGTTCGAGATGTCTTACCTGAATAAACTTGACCTGGAATACCTTCAAATTTGTGACTGGCAAGTTTCTTGCCAAAGTCAGACAATACTTGCGTGGTCTGTTTTAAACCAGCGGCAGTTTGACGACGTACGCAGGAATTGTCCACGTTTCTGTAGTGTAGTGGTTATCACGTTTGCTTTACACGCAAAAGGTCCTCGGTTCGAAACCGAGCAGAAACATAGTCTGCTTTAAGCCATAGAGTGGAATATAATGACAAGGTAACCAAACCTTTAAGCATTCAATGCACGGTTTCGTAGACAAGGCTTAAGACTAGTCCCAGACTAAGATGATTGTTTGAGATTCCTTAACTGAAAAATCTTGCCCTGAAACACCTTAAAATTTGTGACTGGCAAATTTATGCCAATTTCAGAGTTTCTGTAGTGTAGTGGTTATCACGTTCGCCTAACACGCGAAAGGTCCTCGTTTCGAAACCGAACAGAAACATAGTCTGTTTTAAGCCATAGAGTGGAATATAATGACAAGGTAACCAAACCTTTAAGCATTCAATGCACGGTTTTGTAGACTGTCGAAATTCAGCCTCTATTATGTCACGTACTATGTTCTTTTAGTGACTGTCGCATTCCCCTGACGCATTGCACCTTCAAATTTGTGACTGGCAAGTTTCTTGCCAAAGTCAGACAATGCTTGGGTGGTCTGTTTTAAACCAGCGCCAGTTTGACGACGTACGCAGGAATTGTCCACGTTTCTGTAGTGTAGTGGTTATCACGTTTGCTTCACACGCAAAAGGTCCTCGGTTCGAAACCGAGCAGAAACATAGTGTGCTTTAAGCCATAGAGAGCAATATAATGACAAGGTAACCAAACCTTTAAGCATTCAATGCACGGTTTCGTAGACAAGGCTTAAGACTAGTCCCAGACTAAGATGATTGTTTGAGATTCCTTAACTGAAAAATCTTGCCCTGAAACACCTTAAAATTTGTTACTGGCAAATTTATGCGAAATTCAGAGTTTCTGTAGTGTATTGGTTATCACGTTCGCCTAACACGCGAAAGGTCCTCGGTTCGAGACCGAGCAGAAACAGTTTTCAGGTTTTGGCGTCAACCAGAGCAAATGCCATCAGTGTAAAACGTAGCTGCAATGCGTATCGGCCTGATTGAAAGCTTTTTGGGATTGTCAAATTCAGCCTCTATTATGTCACGTACTATGTTCTTTTAGTGACTGTCGCATTCCCCAGACGCATTGCACCTTCAAATTTGTGACTGGCAAGTTTCTTGCCAAAGTCAGACAATGCTTGGGTGGTCTGTTTTAAACCAGCGCCAGTTTGACGACGTACGCAGGAATTGTCCACGTTTCTGTAGTGTAGTGGTTATCACGTTTGCTTCACACGCAAAAGGTCCTCGGTTCGAAACCGAGCAGAAACATAGTCTGCTTTAAGCCATAGAGTGGAATATAATGACAAGGTAACCAAACCTTTAAGCATTCAATGCACGGTTTCGTAGACAAGGCTTAAGACTAGTCCCAGACTAAGATGAGTGTTTGAGATTTCTTAACTGAAAAATCTTGCCCTGAAACACCTTAAAATTTGTGACTGGCAAATTTATGCCAAATTCAGAGTTTCTGTAGTGTAGTGGTTATCACGTTCGCCTAACACGCGAAAGGTCCTCGGTTCGAAACCGAGCAGAAACATAGTCTGTTTTAAGCCATAGAGTTGAATATAATGACAAGGTAACCAAACCTTTAAGCATTCAATGAACGGTTTTTATAGACAGTCGAAATTCAGCCTCTATTATGTTACAAGCTATGTTCTTTTAGTGACAGTCGCATTCTCCTGACGTGAAAGGTCCCTAGTCGAAACCGAGCAGAAACATAGTCTGTTTTAAGCCATAGAGTGGAATATAATGACAAGGTAACCAAACCTTTAAGCATTCAATGCACGGTTTTGTAGACTGTCGAAATTCAGCCTCTATTATGTCACGTACTATGTTTTTTTAGTGACTGTCGCATTCTCCTGACGTGACAGGTCCCTTGTCGAAACCGAGCAGAAACATAGTCTGCTTTAAGCCATAGAGTGGAATATAATGACAAGGTAACCAAACCTTTAAGCATTCAATGCACGGTTTCGTAGACAAGGCTTAAGACTAGTCCCAGACTAAGATGAGTGTTTGAGATTTCTTAACTGAAAAATCTTGCCCTGAAACACCTTAAAATTTGTGACTGGCAAATTTATGCCAAGTTCAGAGTTTCTGTAGTGTAGTGGTTATCACGTTCGCCTAACTCGCGAATTGTCCTCGGTTCGAAACCGAGCAGAAACATAGTCTGTTTTAAGCCATAAAGTGGAATATAATGACAAGGTAACCAAACCTTTAAGCATTCAATGAATGGTTTATATAGACAGTCGAAATTCAGCCTCTATTATGTTACAAGCTATGTTCTTTTAGTGACTGTCGCATTCTCCTGACGTGAAAGGTCCCTAGTCGAAACCGAGCAGAAACATAGTCTGCTTTAAGCCATAGAGTGGAATATAATGACAAGGTAACCAAACCTTTAAGCATTCAATGCACGGTTTCGTAGACAAGGCTTAAGACTAGTCCCAGACTAAGATGATTGTTTGAGATTCCTTAACTGAAAAATCTTGCCCTGAAACACCTTAAAATTATTTACTGGCAAATTTATGCGAAATTCAGAGTTTCTGTAGTGTAGTGGTTATCACGTTCGCCTAACACGCGAAAGGTCCTCGTTTCGAAACCGAGCAGAAACATAGTCTGCTTTAAGCCATAGAGTGGAATATAATGACAAGGTAACCAAACCTTTAAGCATTCAATGCACGGTTTCGTAGACAAGGTTTAAGACTAGTCCCAGACTAAGATGATTGTTTGAGATTCCTTAACTGAAAAATCTTGCCCTGAAACACCTTAAAATTTGTGACTGGCAAATTTATGCCAATTTCAGAGTTTCTGTAGTGTAGTGGTTATCACGTTCGCCTAACACGCGAAGGGTCCTCGGTTCGAGACCGAGCAGAAACAGTTTTCAGGTTTTGGCGTCAACCAGAGCAAATTCCATCGGTGTAAAACGTAGCTGCACTGCGTATCGGCCTGATTGAAAGCTTTTTGGGATTGTCAAATTCAGCCTCTATTATGTCACGTACTATGTTCTTTTAATGACTGTCGCATTCTCCTGACGTGAAAGGTCCCTAGTCGAAACCGAGCAGAATAATCGCCTTCTTTAAGTCATATGGTTAAACGTAATTACAAGCTAAACAAAATTTAAAGCATTTAATGCCAAGTTTTGTAGACAAGGCTTAAGACTAGTCCCAGACTAAGATGAATGTTCGAGATGTCTTACCTGAATAAACTTGACCTGGAATACCTTCAAATTTGTGACTGGCAAGTTTCTTGCCAAAGTCAGACAATGCTTGGGTGGTCTGTTTTAAACCAGCGCCAGTTTGACGACGTACGCAGGAATTGTCCACGTTTCTGTAGTGTAGTGGTTATCACGTTTGCTTCACACGCAAAAGGTCCTCGGTTCGAAACCGAGCAGAAACATAGTCTGCTTTAAGCCATAGAGTGGAATATAATGACAAGGTAACCAAACCTTTAAGCATTCAATGCACGGTTTCGTAGACAAGGCTTAAGACTAGTCCCAGACTAAGATGAGTGTTTGAGATTTCTTAACTGAAAAATCTTGCCCTGAAACACCTTAAAATTTGTGACTGGCAAATTTATGCCAAATTCAGAGTTTCTGTAGTGTAGTGGTTATCACGTTCGCCTAACACGCGAAAGGTCCTCGGTTCGAAACCGAGCAGAAACATAGTCTGTTTTAAGCCATAGAGTGGAATATAATGACAAGGTAACCAATCCTTTAAGCATTCAATGCACGGTTTCGTAGACAAGGCTTAAGACTAGTCCCATACTAAGATGAATGTTCGAGATGTCTTACCTGAATAAACTTGACCTGGAATACCTTCAAATTTGTGACTGGCAAGTTTCTTGCCAAAGTCAGACAATACTTGCGTGGTCTGTTTTAAACCAGCGGCAGTTTGACGACGTACGCAGGAATTGTCCACGTTTCTGTAGTGTAGTGGTTATCACGTTTGCTTTACACGCAAAAGGTCCTCGGTTCGAAACCGAGCAGAAACATAGTCTGCTTTAAGCCATAGAGTGGAATATAATGACAAGGTAACCAAACCTTTAAGCATTCAATGCACGGTTTCGTAGACAAGGCTTAAGACTAGTCCCAGACTAAGATGATTGTTTGAGATTCCTTAACTGAAAAATCTTGCCCTGAAACACCTTAAAATTTGTGACTGGCAAATTTATGCCAATTTCAGAGTTTCTGTAGTGTAGTGGTTATCACGTTCGCCTAACACGCGAAAGGTCCTCGTTTCGAAACCGAACAGAAACATAGTCTGTTTTAAGCCATAGAGTGGAATATAATGACAAGGTAACCAAACCTTTAAGCATTCAATGCACGGTTTTGTAGACTGTCGAAATTCAGCCTCTATTATGTCACGTACTATGTTCTTTTAGTGACTGTCGCATTCCCCTGACGCATTGCACCTTCAAATTTGTGACTGGCAAGTTTCTTGCCAAAGTCAGACAATGCTTGGGTGGTCTGTTTTAAACCAGCGCCAGTTTGACGACGTACGCAGGAATTGTCCACGTTTCTGTAGTGTAGTGGTTATCACGTTTGCTTCACACGCAAAAGGTCCTCGGTTCGAAACCGAGCAGAAACATAGTCTGCTTTAAGCCATAGAGTGGAATATAATGACAAGGTAACCAAACCTTTAAGCATTCAATGCACGGTTTCGTAGACAAGGCTTAAGACTAGTCCCAGACTAAGATGAGTGTTTGAGATTTCTTAACTGAAAAATCTTGCCCTGAAACACCTTAAAATTTGTGACTGGCAAATTTATGCCAAATTCAGAGTTTCTGTAGTGTAGTGGTTATCACGTTCGCCTAACACGCGAAAGGTCCTCGGTTCGAAACCGAGCAGAAACATAGTCTGTTTTAAGCCATAGAGTTGAATATAATGACAAGGTAACCAAACCTTTAAGCATTCAATGAACGGTTTTTATAGACAGTCGAAATTCAGCCTCTATTATGTTACAAGCTATGTTCTTTTAGTGACTGTCGCATTCTCCTGACGTGAAAGGTCCCTAGTCGAAACCGAGCAGAAACATAGTCTGTTTTAAGCCATAGAGTGGAATATAATGACAAGGTAACCAAACCTTTAAGCATTCAATGCACGGTTTTGTAGACTGTCGAAATTCAGCCTCTATTATGTCACGTACTATGTTTTTTTAGTGACTGTCGCATTCTCCTGACGTGACAGGTCCCTTGTCGAAACCGAGCAGAAACATAGTCTGCTTTAAGCCATAGAGTGGAATATAATGACAAGGTAACCAAACCTTTAAGCATTCAATGCACGGTTTCGTAGACAAGGCTTAAGACTAGTCCCAGACTAAGATGAGTGTTTGAGATTTCTTAACTGAAAAATCTTGCCCTGAAACACCTTAAAATTTGTGACTGGCAAATTTATGCCAAGTTCAGAGTTTCTGTAGTGTAGTGGTTATCACGTTCGCCTAACACGCGAATTGTCCTCGGTTCGAAACCGAGCAGAAACATAGTCTGTTTTAAGCCATAAAGTGGAATATAATGACAAGGTAACCAAACCTTTAAGCATTCAATGAATGGTTTATATAGACAGTCGAAATTCAGCCTCTATTATGTTACAAGCTATGTTCTTTTAGTGACTGTCGCATTCTCCTGACGTGAAAGGTCCCTAGTCGAAACCGAGCAGAAACATAGTCTGCTTTAAGCCATAGAGTGGAATATAATGACAAGGTAACCAAACCTTTAAGCATTCAATGCACGGTTTCGTAGACAAGGCTTAAGACTAGTCCCAGACTAAGATGATTGTTTGAGATTCCTTAACTGAAAAATCTTGCCCTGAAACACCTTAAAATTATTTACTGGCAAATTTATGCGAAATTCAGAGTTTCTGTAGTGTAGTGGTTATCACGTTCGCCTAACACGCGAAAGGTCCTCGTTTCGAAACCGAGCAGAAACATAGTCTGCTTTAAGCCATAGAGTGGAATATAATGACAAGGTAACCAAACCTTTAAGCATTCAATGCACGGTTTCGTAGACAAGGTTTAAGACTAGTCCCAGACTAAGATGATTGTTTGAGATTCCTTAACTGAAAAATCTTGCCCTGAAACACCTTAAAATTTGTGACTGGCAAATTTATGCCAATTTCAGAGTTTCTGTAGTGTAGTGGTTATCACGTTCGCCTAACACGCGAAGGGTCCTCGGTTCGAGACCGAGCAGAAACAGTTTTCAGGTTTTGGCGTCAACCAGAGCAAATTCCATCGGTGTAAAACGTAGCTGCACTGCGTATCGGCCTGATTGAAAGCTTTTTGGGATTGTCAAATTCAGCCTCTATTATGTCACGTACTATGTTCTTTTAATGACTGTCGCATTCTCCTGACGTGAAAGGTCCCTAGTCGAAACCGAGCAGAATAATCGCCTTCTTTAAGTCATATGGTTAAACGTAATTACAAGCTAAACAAAATTTAAAGCATTTAATGCCAAGTTTTGTAGACAAGGCTTAAGACTAGTCCCAGACTAAGATGAATGTTCGAGATGTCTTACCTGAATAAACTTGACCTGGAATACCTTCAAATTTGTGACTGGCAAGTTTCTTGCCAAAGTCAGACAATGCTTGGGTGGTCTGTTTTAAACCAGCGCCAGTTTGACGACGTACGCAGGAATTGTCCACGTTTCTGTAGTGTAGTGGTTATCACGTTTGCTTCACACGCAAAAGGTCCTCGGTTCGAAACCGAGCAGAAACATAGTCTGCTTTAAGCCATAGAGTGGAATATAATGACAAGGTAACCAAACCTTTAAGCATTCAATGCACGGTTTCGTAGACAAGGCTTAAGACTAGTCCCAGACTAAGATGAGTGTTTGAGATTTCTTAACTGAAAAATCTTGCCCTGAAACACCTTAAAATTTGTGACTGGCAAATTTATGCCAAATTCAGAGTTTCTGTAGTGTAGTGGTTATCACGTTCGCCTAACACGCGAAAGGTCCTCGGTTCGAAACCGAGCAGAAACATAGTCTGTTTTAAGCCATAGAGTGGAATATAATGACAAGGTAACCAATCCTTTAAGCATTCAATGCACGGTTTCGTAGACAAGGCTTAAGACTAGTCCCATACTAAGATGAATGTTCGAGATGTCTTACCTGAATAAACTTGACCTGGAATACCTTCAAATTTGTGACTGGCAAGTTTCTTGCCAAAGTCAGACAATACTTGCGTGGTCTGTTTTAAACCAGCGGCAGTTTGACGACGTACGCAGGAATTGTCCACGTTTCTGTAGTGTAGTGGTTATCACGTTTGCTTTACACGCAAAAGGTCCTCGGTTCGAAACCGAGCAGAAACATAGTCTGCTTTAAGCCATAGAGTGGAATATAATGACAAGGTAACCAAACCTTTAAGCATTCAATGCACGGTTTCGTAGACAAGGCTTAAGACTAGTCCCAGACTAAGATGATTGTTTGAGATTCCTTAACTGAAAAATCTTGCCCTGAAACACCTTAAAATTTGTGACTGGCAAATTTATGCCAATTTCAGAGTTTCTGTAGTGTAGTGGTTATCACGTTCGCCTAACACGCGAAAGGTCCTCGTTTCGAAACCGAACAGAAACATAGTCTGTTTTAAGCCATAGAGTGGAATATAATGACAAGGTAACCAAACCTTTAAGCATTCAATGCACGGTTTTGTAGACTGTCGAAATTCAGCCTCTATTATGTCACGTACTATGTTCTTTTAGTGACTGTCGCATTCCCCTGACGCATTGCACCTTCAAATTTGTGACTGGCAAGTTTCTTGCCAAAGTCAGACAATGCTTGGGTGGTCTGTTTTAAACCAGCGCCAGTTTGACGACGTACGCAGGAATTGTCCACGTTTCTGTAGTGTAGTGGTTATCACGTTTGCTTCACACGCAAAAGGTCCTCGGTTCGAAACCGAGCAGAAACATAGTGTGCTTTAAGCCATAGAGAGCAATATAATGACAAGGTAACCAAACCTTTAAGCATTCAATGCACGGTTTCGTAGACAAGGCTTAAGACTAGTCCCAGACTAAGATGATTGTTTGAGATTCCTTAACTGAAAAATCTTGCCCTGAAACACCTTAAAATTTGTTACTGGCAAATTTATGCGAAATTCAGAGTTTCTGTAGTGTATTGGTTATCACGTTCGCCTAACACGCGAAAGGTCCTCGGTTCGAGACCGAGCAGAAACAGTTTTCAGGTTTTGGCGTCAACCAGAGCAAATGCCATCAGTGTAAAACGTAGCTGCAATGCGTATCGGCCTGATTGAAAGCTTTTTGGGATTGTCAAATTCAGCCTCTATTATGTCACGTACTATGTTCTTTTAGTGACTGTCGCATTCCCCTGACGCATTGCACCTTCAAATTTGTGACTGGCAAGTTTCTTGCCAAAGTCAGACAATGCTTGGGTGGTCTGTTTTAAACCAGCGCCAGTTTGACGACGTACGCAGGAATTGTCCACGTTTCTGTAGTGTAGTGGTTATCACGTTTGCTTCACACGCAAAAGGTCCTCGGTTCGAAACCGAGCAGAAACATAGTCTGCTTTAAGCCATAGAGTGGAATATAATGACAAGGTAACCAAACCTTTAAGCATTCAATGCACGGTTTCGTAGACAAGGCTTAAGACTAGTCCCAGACTAAGATGAGTGTTTGAGATTTCTTAACTGAAAAATCTTGCCCTGAAACACCTTAAAATTTGTGACTGGCAAATTTATGCCAAATTCAGAGTTTCTGTAGTGTAGTGGTTATCACGTTCGCCTAACACGCGAAAGGTCCTCGGTTCGAAACCGAGCAGAAACATAGTCTGTTTTAAGCCATAGAGTGGAATATAATGACAAGGTAACCAAACCTTTAAGCATTCAATGAACGGTTTTTATAGACAGTCGAAATTCAGCCTCTATTATGTTACAAACTATGTTCTTTTAGTGACTGTCGCATTCTCCTGACGTGAAAGGTCCCTAGTCGAAACCGAGCAGAAACATAGTCTGTTTTAAGCCATAGAGTGGAATATAATGACAAGGTAACCAAACCTTTAAGCATTCAATGCACGGTTTTGTAGACTGTCGAAATTCAGCCTCTATTATGTCACGTACTATGTTTTTTTAGTGACTGTCGCATTCTCCTGACGTGACAGGTCCCTTGTCGAAACCGAGCAGAAACATAGTCTGCTTTAAGCCATAGAGTGGAATATAATGACAAGGTAACCAAACCTTTAAGCATTCAATGCACGGTTTCGTAGACAAGGCTTAAGACTAGTCCCAGACTAAGATGAGTGTTTGAGATTTCTTAACTGAAAAATCTTGCCCTGAAACACCTTAAAATTTGTGACTGGCAAATTTATGCCAAGTTCAGAGTTTCTGTAGTGTAGTGGTTATCACGTTCGCCTAACACGCGAATTGTCCTCGGTTCGAAACCGAGCAGAAACATAGTCTGTTTTAAGCCATAAAGTGGAATATAATGACAAGGTAACCAAACCTTTAAGCATTCAATGAATGGTTTTTATAGACAGTCGAAATTCAGCCTCTATAATGTTACAAGCTATGTTCTTTTAGTGACTGTCGCATTCTCCTGACGTGAAAGGTCCCTAGTCGAAACCGAGCAGAAACATAGTCTGTTTTAAGCCATAGAGTGGAATATAATGACAAGGTAACCAAACCTTTAAGCATTCAATGCACGGTTTTGTAGACTGTCGAAATTCAGCCTCTATTATGTCACGTACTATGTTTTTTTAGTGACTGTCGCATTCTCCTGACGTGACAGGTCCCTTGTCGAAACCGAGCAGAAACATAGTCTGCTTTAAGCCATAGAGTGGAATATAATGACAAGGTAACCAAACCTTTAAGCATTCAATGCACGGTTTCGTAGACAAGGCTTAAGACTAGTCCCAGACTAAGATGAGTGTTTGAGATTTCTTAACTGAAAAATCTTGCCCTGAAACACCTTAAAATTTGTGACTGGCAAATTTATGCCAAGTTCAGAGTTTCTGTAGTGTAGTGGTTATCACGTTCGCCTAACACGCGAATTGTCCTCGGTTCGAAACCGAGCAGAAACATAGTCTGTTTTAAGCCATAAAGTGGAATATAATTACAAGGTAACCAAACCTTTAAGCATTCAATGAATGGTTTATATAGACAGTCGAAATTCAGCCTCTATTATGTTACAAGCTATGTTCTTTTAGTGACTGTCGCATTCTCCTGACGTGAAAGGTCCCTAGTCGAAACCGAGCAGAAACATAGTCTGCTTTAAGCCATAGAGTGGAATATAATGACAAGGTAACCAAACCTTTAAGCATTCAATGCACGGTTTCGTAGACAAGGCTTAAGACTAGTCCCAGACTAAGATGATTGTTTGAGATTCCTTAACTGAAAAATCTTGCCCTGAAACACCTTAAAATTTGTTACTGGCAAATTTATGCGAAATTCAGAGTTTCTGTAGTGTAGTGGTTATCACGTTCGCCTAACACGCGAAAGGTCCTCGTTTCGAAACCGAGCAGAAACATAGTCTGCTTTAAGCCATAGAGTGGAATATAATGACAAGGTAACCAAACCTTTAAGCATTCAATGCACGGTTTCGTAGACAAGGCTTAAGACTAGTCCCAGACTAAGATGATTGTTTGAGATTCCTTAACTGAAAAATCTTGCCCTGAAACACCTTAAAATTTGTGACTGGCAAATTTATGCCAATTTCAGAGTTTCTGTAGTGTAATGGTTATCACGTTCGCCTAACACGCGAAGGGTCCTCGGTTCGAGACCGAGCAGAAACAGTTTTCAGGTTTTGGCGTCAACCAGAGCAAATTCCATCGGTGTAAAACGTAGCTGCACTGCGTATCGGCCTGATTGAAAGCTTTTTGGGATTGTCAAATTCAGCCTCTATTATGTCACGTACTATGTTCTTTTAATGACTGTCGCATTCTCCTGACGTGAAAGGTCCCTAGTCGAAACCGAGCAGAATAATCGCCTTCTTTAAGTCATATGGTTAAACGTAATTACAAGCTAAACAAAATTTAAAGCATTTAATGCCAAGTTTTGTAGACAAGGCTTAAGACTAGTCCCAGACTAAGATGAATGTTCGAGATGTCTTACCTGAATAAACTTGACCTGGAATACCTTCAAATTTGTGACTGGCAAGTTTCTTGCCAAAGTCAGACAATAGTTGCGTGGTCTGTTTTAAACCAGCGCCAGGTTGACGACGTACGCAGGAATTGTCCACGTTTCTGTAGTGTAGTGGTTATCACGTTTGCTTTACACGCAAAAGGTCCTCGGTTCGAAACCGAGCAGAAACATAGTCTGCTTTAAGCCATAGAGTGGAATATAATGACAAGGTAACCAAACCTTTAAGCATTCAATGCACGGTTTCGTAGACAAGGCTTAAGACTAGTCCCATACTAAGATGAATGTTCGAGATGTCTTACCTTAATAAACTTGACCTGGAATACCTTCAAATTTGTGACTGGCAAGTTTCTTGCCAAAGTCAGACAATACTTGCGTGGTCTGTTTTAAACCAGCGGCAGTTTGACGACGTACGCAGGAATTGTCCACGTTTCTGTAGTGTAGTGGTTATCACGTTTGCTTTACACGCAAAAGGTCCTCGGTTCGAAACCGAGCAGAAACATAGTCTGCTTTAAGCCATAGAGTGGAATATAATGACAAGGTAACCAAACCTTTAAGCATTCAATGCACGGTTTCGTAGACAAGGCTTAAGACTAGTCCCAGACTAAGATGATTGTTTGAGATTCCTTAACTGAAAAATCTTGCCCTGAAACACCTTAAAATTTGTGACTGGCAAATTTATGCCAATTTCAGAGTTTCTGTAGTGCAGTGGTTATCACGTTCGCCTAACACGCGAAAGGTCCTCGTTTCGAAACCGAACAGAAACATAGTCTGTTTTAAGCCATAGAGTGGAATATAATGACAAGGTAACCAAACCTTTAAGCATTCAATGCACGGTTTTGTAGACTGTCGAAATTCAGCCTCTATTATGTCACGTACTATGTTCTTTTAGTGACTGTCGCATTCCCCTGACGCATTGCACCTTCAAATTTGTGACTGGCAAGTTTCTTGCCAAAGTCAGACAATGCTTGGGTGGTCTGTTTTAAACCAGCGCCAGTTTGACGACGTACGCAGGAATTGTCCACGTTTCTGTAGTGTAGTGGTTATCACGTTTGCTTCACACGCAAAAGGTCCTCGGTTCGAAACCGAGCAGAAACATAGTCTGCTTTAAGCCATAGAGTGGAATATAATGACAAGGTAACCAAACCTTTAAGCATTCAATGCACGGTTTCGTAGACAAGGCTTAAGACTAGTCCCAGACTAAGATGAGTGTTTGAGATTTCTTAACTGAAAAATCTTGCCCTGAAACACCTTAAAATTTGTGACTGGCAAATTTATGCCAAATTCAGAGTTTCTGTAGTGTAGTGGTTATCACGTTCGCCTAACACGCGAAAGGTCCTCGGTTCGAAACCGAGCAGAAACATAGTCTGTTTTAAGCCATAGAGTGGAATATAATGACAAGGTAACCAAACCTTTAAGCATTCAATGAACGGTTTTTATAGACAGTCGAAATTCAGCCTCTATTATGTTACAAGCTATGTTCTTTTAGTGACTGTCGCATTCTCCTGACGTGAAAGGTCCCTAGTCGAAACCGAGCAGAAACATAGTCTGCTTTAAGCCATAGAGTGGAATATAATGACAAGGTAACCAAACCTTTAAGCATTCAATGCACGGTTTCGTAGACAAGGCTTAAGACTAGTCCCAGACTAAGATGATTGTTTGAGATTCCTTAACTGAAAAATCTTGCCCTGAAACACCTTAAAATTTGTTACTGGCAAATTTATGCGAAATTCAGAGTTTCTGTAGTGTAGTGGTTATCACGTTTGCTTTACACGCAAAAGGTCCTCGGTTCGAAACCGAGCAGAAACATAGTCTGCTTTGTGCCATAGAGTGGAATATAATGACAAGGTAACCAAACCTTTAAGCATTCAATGCACGGTTTCGTAGACAAGGCTTAAGACTAGTCCCAGACTAAGATGAGTGTTTGAGATTTCTTAACTGAAAAATCTTGCCCAGAAACACCTTAAAATTTGTGACTGGCAAATTTATGCGAAATTCAGAGTTTCTGTAGCGTATTGGTTATCACGTTCGCCTAACACGCGAAGGGTCCTCGGTTCGAGACCGAGCAGAAACAGTTTTCAGGTTTTGGCGTCAACCAGAGCAAATTCCATCGGTGTAAAACGTAGCTGCACTGCGTATCGGCCTGATTGAAAGCTTTTTGGGATTGTCAAATTCAGCCTCTATTATGTCACGTACTATGTTCTTTTAATGACTGTCCCATTCTCCTGACGTGAAAGGTCCCTAGTCGAAACCGAGCAGAATAATCGCCTTCTTTAAGTCATATGGTTAAACGTAATTACAAGCTAAACAAAATTTAAAGCATTTAATGCCAAGTTTTGTAGACAAGGCTTAAGACTAGTCCCAGACTAAGATGAATGTTCGAGATGTCTTACCTGAATAAATTTGACCTGGAATACCTTCAAATTTGTGACTGGCAAGTTTCTTGCCAAAGTCAGACAATACTTGCGTGGTCTGTTTTAAACCAGCGCCAGTTTGACGACGTACGCAGGAATTGTCCACGTTTCTGTAGTTTAGTGGTTATCACGTTTGCTTTACACGCAAAAGGTCCTCGGTTCGAAACCGAGCAGAAACATAGTCTGCTTTAAGCCATAGAGTGGAATATAATGACAAGGTAACCAAACCTTTAAGCATTCAATGCACGGTTTCGTAGACAAGGCTTAAGACTAGTCCCAGACTAAGATGATTGTTTGAGATTCCTTAACTGAAAAATCTTGCCCTGAAACACCTTAAAATTTGTGACTGGCAAATTTATGCCAATTTCAGAGTTTCTGTAGTGTAGTGGTTATCACGTTCGCCTAACAGGCGAAAGGTCCTCGTTTCGAAACCGAGCAGAAACATAGTCTGCTTTAAGCCATAGAGTGGAATATAATGACAAGGTAACCAAACCTTTAAGCATTCAATGCACGGTTTCGTAGACAAGGCTTAAGACTAGTCCCAGACTAAGATGATTGTTTGTGATTCCTTAACTGAAAAATCTTGCCCTGAAACACCTTAAAATTTGTGACTGGCAAATTTATGCCAATTTCAGAGTTTCTGTAGTGTAGTGGTTATCACGTTCGCCTAAAACGCGAAAGGTCCTCGTTTCGAAACCGAGCAGAAACATAGTCTGCTTTAAGCCATAGAGTGGAATATAATGACAAGGTAACCAAACCTTTAAGCATTCAATGCACGGTTTCGTAGACAAGGCTTAAGACTAGTCCCAGACTAAGATGATTGTTTGAGATTCCTTAACTGAAAAATCTTGCCCTGAAACACCTTAAAATTTGTGACTGGCAAATTTATGCCAATTTCAGAGTTTCTGTAGTGTAGTGGTTATCACGTTCGCCTAACACGCGAAGGGTCCTCGGTTCGAGACCGAGCAGAAACAGTTTTCAGGTTTTGGCGTCAACCAGAGCAAATTCCATCGGTGTAAAACGTAGCTGCACTGCGTATCGGCCTGATTGAAAGCTTTTTGGGATTGTCAAATTCAGCCTCTATTATGTCACGTACTATGTTCTTTTAATGACTGTCGCATTCTCCTGACGTGAAAGGTCCCTAGTCGAAAACGAGCAGAATAATCGCCTTCTTTAAGTCATATGGTTAAACGTAATTACAAGCTAAACAAAATTTAAAGCATTTAATGCCAAGTTTTGTAGACAAGGCTTAAGACTAGTCCCAGACTAAGATGAATGTTCGAGATGTCTTACCTGAATAAACTTGACCTGGAATACATTCAAATTTGTGACTGGCAAGTTTCTTGCCAAAGTCAGACAATAGTTTCGTGGTCTGTTTTAAACCAGCGCCAGGTTGACGACGTACGCAGGAATTGTCCACGTTTCTGTAGTGTAGTGGTTATCACGTTTGCTTTACACGCAAAAGGTCCTCGGTTCGAAACCGAGCAGAAACATAGTCTGCTTTAAGCCATAGAGTGGAATATAATGACAAGGTAACCAAACCTTTAAGCATTCAATGCACGGTTTCGTAGACAAGGCTTAAGACTAGTCCCATACTAAGATGAATGTTCGAGATGTCTTACCTGAATAAACTTGACCTGGAATACCTTCAAATTTGTGACTGGCAAGTTTCTTGCCAAAGTCAGACAATACTTGCGTGGTCTGTTTTAAACCAGCGGCAGTTTGACGACGTACGCAGGAATTGTCCACGTTTCTGTAGTGTAGTGGTTATCACGTTTGCTTTACACGCAAAAGGTCCTCGGTTCGAAACCGAGCAGAAACATAGTCTGCTTTAAGCCATAGAGTGGAATATAATGACAAGGTAACCAAACCTTTAAGCATTCAATGCACGGTTTCGTAGACAAGGATTAAGACTAGTCCCAGACTAAGATGATTGTTTGAGATTCCTTAACTGAAAAATCTTGCCCTGAAACACCTTAAAATTTGTGACTGGCAAATTTATGCCAATTTCAGAGTTTCTGTAGTGTAGTGGTTATCACGTTCGCCTAACACGCGAAAGGTCCTCGTTTCGAAACCGAGCAGAAACATAGTCTGCTTTAAGCCATAGAGTGGAATATAATGACAAGGTAACCAAACCTTTAAGCATTCAATGCACGGTTTCGTAGACAAGGCTTAAGACTAGTCCCAGACTAAGATGATTGTTTGAGATTCCTTAACTGAAAAATCTTGCCCTGAAACACCTTAAAATTTGTGACTGGCAAATTTATGCCAATTTCAGAGTTTCTGTAGTGTAGTGGTTATCACGTTCGCCTAACACGCGAAGGGTCCTCGGTTCGAGACCGAGCAGAAACAGTTTTCAGGTTTTGGCGTCAACCAGAGCAAATTCCATCGGTGTAAAACGTAGCTGCACTGCGTATCGGCCTGATTGAAAGCTTTTTGGGATTGTCAAATTCAGCCTCTATTATGTCACGTACTATGTTCTTTTAATGACTGTCGCATTCTCCTGACGTGAAAGGTCCCTAGTCGAAACCGAGCAGAATAATCGCCTTCTTTAAGTCATATGGTTAAACGTAATTACAAGCTAAACAAAATTTAAAGCATTTAATGCCAAGTTTTGTAGACAAGGCTTAAGACTAGTCCCAGACTAAGATGAATGTTCGAGATGTCTTACCTGAATAAACTTGACCTGGAATACCTTCAAATTTGTGACTGGCAAGTTTCTTGCCAAAGTCAGACAATAGTTGCGTGGTCTGTTTTAAACCAGCGCCAGGTTGACGACGTACGCAGGAATTGTCCACGTTTCTGTAGTGTAGTGGTTATCACGTTTGCTTTACATGCAAAGGTCCTCGGTTCGAAACCGAGCAGAAACATAGTCTGCTTTAAGCCATAGAGTGGAATATAATGACAAGGTAACCAAACCTTTAAGCATTCAATGCACGGTTTCGTAGACAAGGCTTAAGACTAGTCCCATACTAAGATGAATGTTCGAGATGTCTTACCTTAATAAACTTGACCTGGAATACCTTCAAATTTGTGACTGGCAAGTTTCTTGCCAAAGTCAGACAATACTTGCGTGGTCTGTTTTAAACCAGCGGCAGTTTGACGACGTACGCAGGAATTGTCCACGTTTCTGTAGTGTAGTGGTTATCACGTTTGCTTTACACGCAAAAGGTCCTCGGTTCGAAACCGAGCAGAAACATAGTCTGCTTTAAGCCATAGAGTGGAATATAATGACAAGGTAACCAAACCTTTAAGCATTCAATGCACGGTTTCGTAGACGAGGCTTAAGACTAGTCCCAGACTAAGATGATTGTTTGAGATTCCTTAACTGAAAAATCTTGCCCTGAAACACCTTAAAATTTGTGACTGGCAAATTTATGCCAATTTCAGAGTTTCTGTAGTGTAGTGGTTATCACGTTCGCCTAACACGCGAAAGGTCCTCGTTTCGAAACCGAACAGAAACATAGTCTGTTTTAAGCCATAGAGTGGAATATAATGACAAGGTAACCAAAACTTTAAGCATTCAATGCACGGTTTTGTAGACTGTCGAAATTCAGCCTCTATTATGTCACGTACTATGTTCTTTTAGTGACTGTCGCATTCCCCTGACGCATTGCACCTTCAAATTTGTGACTGGCAAGTTTCTTGCCAAAGTCAGACAATGCTTGGGTGGTCTGTTTTAAACCAGCGCCAGTTTGACGACGTACGCAGGAATTGTCCACGTTTCTGTAGTGTAGTGGTTATCACGTTTGCTTCACACGCAAAAGGTCCTCGGTTCGAAACCGAGCAGAAACATAGTCTGCTTTAAGCCATAGAGTGGAATATAATGACAAGGTAACCAAACCTTTAAGCATTCAATGCACGGTTTCGTAGACAAGGCTTAAGACTAGTCCCAGACTAAGATGAGTGTTTGAGATTTCTTAACTGAAAAATCTTGCCCTGAAACACCTTAAAATTTGTGACTGGCAAATTTATGCCAAATTCAGAGTTTCTGTAGTGTAGTGGTTATCACGTTCGCCTAACACGCGAAAGGTCCTCGGTTCGAAACCGAGCAGAAACATAGTCTGTTTTAAGCCATAGAGTGGAATATAATGACAAGGTAACCAAACCTTTAAGCATTCAATGCACGGTTTCGTAGACAAGGCTTAAGACTAGTCCCATACTAAGATGAATGTTCGAGATGTCTTACCTGAATAAACTTGACCTGGAATACCTTCAAATTTGTGACTGGCAAGTTTCTTGCCAAAGTCAGACAATACTTGCGTGGTCTGTTTTAAACCAGCGGCAGTTTGACGACGTACGCAGGAATTGTCCACGTTTCTGTAGTGTAGTGGTTATCACGTTTGCTTTACACGCAAAAGGTCCTCGGTTCGAAACCGAGCAGAAACATAGTCTGCTTTAAGCCATAGAGTGGAATATAATGACAAGGTAACCAAACCTTTAAGCATTCAATGCACGGTTTCGTAGACAAGGCTTAAGACTAGTCCCAGACTAAGATGATTGTTTGAGATTCCTTAACTGAAAAATCTTGCCCTGAAACACCTTAAAATTTGTGACTGGCAAATTTATGCCAATTTCAGAGTTTCTGTAGTGTAGTGGTTATCACGTTCGCCTAACACGCGAAAGGTCCTCGTTTCGAAACCGAACAGAAACATAGTCTGTTTTAAGCCATAGAGTGGAATATAATGACAAGGTAACCAAACCTTTAAGCATTCAATGCACGGTTTTGTAGACTGTCGAAATTCAGCCTCTATTATGTCACGTACTATGTTCTTTTAGTGACTGTCGCATTCCCCTGACGCATTGCACCTTCAAATTTGTGACTGGCAAGTTTCTTGCCAAAGTCAGACAATGCTTGGGTGGTCTGTTTTAAACCAGCGCCAGTTTGACGACGTACGCAGGAATTGTCCACGTTTCTGTAGTGTAGTGGTTATCACGTTTGCTTCACACGCAAAAGGTCCTCGGTTCGAAACCGAGCAGAAACATAGTGTGCTTTAAGCCATAGAGAGCAATATAATGACAAGGTAACCAAACCTTTAAGCATTCAATGCACGGTTTCGTAGACAAGGCTTAAGACTAGTCCCAGACTAAGATGATTGTTTGAGATTCCTTAACTGAAAAATCTTGCCCTGAAACACCTTAAAATTTGTTACTGGCAAATTTATGCGAAATTCAGAGTTTCTGTAGTGTATTGGTTATCACGTTCGCCTAACACGCGAAAGGTCCTCGGTTCGAGACCGAGCAGAAAAGGTTTTCAGGTTTTGGCGTCAACCAGAGCAAATGCCATCAGTGTAAAACGTAGCTGCAATGCGTATCGGCCTGATTGAAAGCTTTTTGGGATTGTCAAATTCAGCCTCTATTATGTCACGTACTATGTTCTTTTAGTGACTGTCGCATTCCCCTGACGCATTGCACCTTCAAATTTGTGACTGGCAAGTTTCTTGCCAAAGTCAGACAATGCTTGGGTGGTCTGTTTTAAACCAGCGCCAGTTTGACGACGTACGCAGGAATTGTCCACGTTTCTGTAGTGTAGTGGTTATCACGTTTGCTTCACACGCAAAAGGTCCTCGGTTCGAAACCGAGCAGAAACATAGTCTGCTTTAAGCCATAGAGTGGAATATAATGACAAGGTAACCAAACCTTTAAGCATTCAATGCACGGTTTCGTAGACAAGGCTTAAGACTAGTCCCAGACTAAGATGAGTGTTTGAGATTTCTTAACTGAAAAATCTTGCCCTGAAACACCTTAAAATTTGCGACTGGCAAATTTATGCCAAATTCAGAGTTTCTGTAGTGTAGTGGTTATCACGTTCGCCTAACACGCGAAAGGTCCTCGGTTCGAAACCGAGCAGAAACATAGTCTGTTTTAAGCCATAGAGTGGAATATAATGACAAGGTAACCAAACCTTTAAGCATTCAATGAACGGTTTTTATAGACAGTCGAAATTCAGCCTCTATTATGTTACAAGCTATGTTCTTTTAGTGACTGTCGCATTCTCCTGACGTGAAAGGTCCCTAGTCGAAACCGAGCAGAAACATAGTCTGTTTTAAGCCATAGAGTGGAATATAATGACAAGGTAACCAAACCTTTAAGCATTCAATGCACGGTTTTGTAGACTGTCGAAATTCAGCCTCTATTATGTCACGTACTATGTTTTTTTAGTGACTGTCGCATTCTCCTGACGTGACAGGTCCCTTGTCGAAACCGAGCAGAAACATAGTCTGCTTTAAGCCATAGAGTGGAATATAATGACAAGGTAACCAAACCTTTAAGCATTCAATGCACGGTTTCGTAGACAAGGCTTAAGACTAGTCCCAGACTAAGATGAGTGTTTGAGATTTCTTAACTGAAAAATCTTGCCCTGAAACACCTTAAAATTTGTGACTGGCAAATTTATGCCAAGTTCAGAGTTTCTGTAGTGTAGTGGTTATCACGTTCGCCTAACACGCGAATTGTCCTCGGTTCGAAACCGAGCAGAAACATAGTCTGTTTTAAGCCATAAAGTGGAATATAATGACAAGGTAACCAAACCTTTAAGCATTCAATGAATGGTTTATATAGACAGTCGAAATTCAGCCTCTATTATGTTACAAGCTATGTTCTTTTAGTGACTGTCGCATTCTCCTGACGTGAAAGGTCCCTAGTCGAAACCGAGCAGAAACATAGTCTGCTTTAAGCCATAGAGTGGAATATAATGACAAGGTAAACAAACCTTTAAGCATTCAATGCACGGTTTCGTAGACAAGGCTTAAGACTAGTCCCAGACTAAGATGATTGTTTGAGATTCCTTAACTGAAAAATCTTGCCCTGAAACACCTTAAAATTTGTTACTGGCAAATTTATGCGAAATTCAGAGTTTCTGTAGTGTAGTGGTTATCACGTTTGCTTTACACGCAAAAGGTCCTCGGTTCGAAACCGAGCAGAAACATAGTCTGCTTTGTGCCATAGAGTGGAATATAATGACAAGGTAACCAAACCTTTAAGCATTCAATGCACGGTTTCGTAGACAAGGCTTAAGACTAGTCCCAGACTAAGATGAGTGTTTGAGATTTCTTAACTGAAAAATCTTGCCCAGAAACACCTTAAAATTTGTGACTGGCAAATTTATGCGAAATTCAGAGTTTCTGTAGCGTATTGGTTATCACGTTCGCCTAACACGCGAAGGGTCCTCGGTTCGAGACCGAGCAGAAACAGTTTTCAGGTTTTGGCGTCAACCAGAGCAAATTCCATCGGTGTAAAACGTAGCTGCACTGCGTATCGGCCTGATTGAAAGCTTTTTGGGATTGTCAAATTCAGCCTCTATTATGTCACGTACTATGTTCTTTTAATGACTGTCGCATTCTCCTGACGTGAAAGGTCCCTAGTCGAAACCGAGCAGAATAATCGCCTTCTTTAAGTCATATGGTTAAACGTAATTACAAGCTAAACAAAATTTAAAGCATTTAATGCCAAGTTTTGTAGACAAGGCTTAAGACTAGTCCCAGACTAAGATGAATGTTCGAGATGTCTTACCTGAATAAACTTGACCTGGAATACCTTCAAATTTGTGACTGGCAAGTTTCTTGCCAAAGTCAGACAATACTTGCGTGGTCTGTTTTAAACCAGCGCCAGTTTGACGACGTACGCAGGAATTGTCCACGTTTCTGTAGTGTAGTGGTTATCACGTTTGCTTTACACGCAAAAGGTCCTCGGTTCGAAACCGAGCAGAAACATAGTCTGCTTTAAGACATAGAGAGGAATATAATGACAAGGTAACCAAACCTTTAAGCATTCAATGCACGGTTTCGTAGACAAGGCTTAAGACTAGTCCCAGACTAAGATGATTGTTTGAGATTCCTTAACTGAAAAATCTTGCCCTGAAACACCTTAAAATTTGTGACTGGCAAATTTATGCCAATTTCAGAGTTTCTGTAGTGTAGTGGTTATCACGTTCGCCTAACACGCGAAAGGTCCTCGTTTCGAAACCGAGCAGAAACATAGTCTGTTTTAAGCCATAGAGTGGAATATAATGACAATGTAACCAAACCTTTAAGCATTCAATGCACGTTTTTTTAG
Organism: Triplophysa dalaica; assembly: GCF_015846415.1. NCBI lineage: Eukaryota > Metazoa > Chordata > Actinopteri > Cypriniformes > Nemacheilidae > Triplophysa > Triplophysa dalaica. The sequence goes on along the minus strand of NC_079546.1, from coordinate 14,881,961 downwards.
ACTGTCGAAATTCAGCCTCTATTATGTCACGTACTATGTTCTTTTAGTGACTGTCGCATTCCCCTGACGCATTGCACCTTCAAATTTGTGACTAGCAAGTTTCTTGCCAAAGTCAGGCAATGCTTGGGTGGTCTGTTTTAAACCAGCGCCAGTTTGACGACGTACGCAGGAATTGTCCACGTTTCTGTAGTGTAGTGGTTATCACGTTTGCTTCACACGCAAAAGGTCCTCGGTTCGAAACCGAGCAGAAACATAGTGTGCTTTCAGCCATAGAGAGCAATATAATGACAAGGTAACCAAACCTTTAAGCATTCAATGCACGGTTTCGTAGACAAGGCTTAAGACTAGTCCCAGACTAAGATGATTGTTTGAGATTCCTTAACTGAAAAATCTTGCCCTGAAACACCTTAAAATTTGTTACTGGCAAATTTATGCGAAATTCAGAGTTTCTGAAGTGTAGTGGTTATCACGTTCGCCTAACACGCGAAAGGTCCTCGGTTCGAGACCGAGCAGAAACAGTTTTCAGGTTTTGGCGTCAACCAGAGCAAATGCCATCAGTGTAAAACGTAGCTGCAATGCGTATCGGCCTGATTGAAAGCTTTTTGGGATTGTCAAATTCAGCCTCTATTATGTCACGTACTATGTTCTTTTAGTGACTTTCGCATTCTCCTGACGTGAAAGGTCCCTAGTCGAAACCGAGCAGAATAATCGCCTTCTTTAAGTCATATGGTTAAACGTAATTACAAGCTAAACAAAATTTAAAGCATTTAATGCCAAGTTTTGTAGACAAGGCTTAAGACTAGTCCCAGACTAAGATGAATGTTCGAGATGTCTTACCTGAATAAACTTGACCTGGAATACCTTCAAATTTGTGACTGGCAAGTTTCTTGCCAAAGTCAGACAATACTTGCGTGGTCTGTTTTAAACCAGCGCCAGTTTGACGACGTACGCAGGAATTGTCCACGTTTCTGTAGTGTAGTGGTTATCACGTTTGCTTTACACGCAAAAGGTCCTCGGTTCGAAACCGAGCAGAAACATAGTCTGCTTTAAGACATAGAGAGGAATATAATGACAAGGTAACCAAACCTTTAAGCATTCAATGCACGGTTTCGTAGACAAGGCTTGAGACTAGTCCCAGACTAAGATGATTGTTTGAGATTCCTTAACTGAAAAATCTTGCCCTGAAACACCTTAAAATTTGTGACTGGCAAATTTATGCCAATTTCAGAGTTTCTGTAGTGTAGTGGTTATCACGTTCGCCTAACACGCGAAAGGTCCTCGTTTCGAAACCGAGCAGAAACATAGTCTGTTTTAAGCCATAGAGTGGAATATAATGACAATGTAACCAAACCTTTAAGCATTCAATGCACGTTTTTTTAGACTGTCGAAATTCAGCCTCTATTATGTCACGTACTATGTTCTTTTAGTGACTGTCGCATTCCCCTGACGCATTGCACCTTCAAATTTGTGACTAGCAAGTTTCTTGCCAAAGTCAGACAATGCTTGGGTGGTCTGTTTTAAACCAGCGCCAGTTTGACGACGTACGCAGGAATTGTCCACGTTTCTGTAGTGTAGTGGTTATCACGTTTGCTTCACACGCAAAAGGTCCTCGGTTCGAAACCGAGCAGAAACATAGTGTGCTTTCAGCCATAGAGAGCAATATAATGACAAGGTAACCAAACCTTTAAGCATTCAATGCACGGTTTCGTAGACAAGGCTTAAGACTAGTCCCAGACTAAGATGATTGTTTGAGATTCCTTAACTGAAAAATCTTGCCCTGAAACACCTTAAAATTTGTTACTGGCAAATTTATGCGAAATTCAGAGTTTCTGTAGTGTATTGGTTATCACGTTCGCCTAACACGCGAAAGGTCCTCGGTTCGAGACCGAGCAGAAACAGTTTTCAGGTTTTGGCGTCAACCAGAGCAAATGCCATCAGTGTAAAACGTAGCTGCAATGCGTATCGGCCTGATTGAAAGCTTTTTGGGATTGTCAAATTCAGCCTCTATTATGTCACGTACTATGTTCTTTTAGTGACTTTCGCATTCTCCTGACGTGAAAGGTCCCTTGTCGAAACCGAGCAGAATAATCGCCTTCTTTAAGCCATTTGGTTAAACGTAATTACAAGCTAAACAAAACTTTAAGCATTCAATGCCCAGTTTTGTAGACAAGGCTTAAGACTAGTCCCAGACTAAGATGAATGTTCCAGATGTCTTACCTGAATAAACTTGACCTGGAATACCTTCAAATTTGTGACTGGCAAGTTTCTTGCCAAAGTCAGACAATAGTTGCGTGGTCTTTTTTAAACCAGCGCCAGGTTGACGACGTACGCAGGAATTGTCCACGTTTCTGTAGTGTAGTGGTTATCACGTTTGCTTTACATGCAAAAGTTCCTCGGTTCGAAACCGAGCAGAAACATAGTCTGCTTTAAGCCATAGAGTGGAATATAATGACAAAGTAACCAAACCTTTAAGCATTCAATGCACGGTTTCGTAGACAAGGCTTAAGACTAGTCCCAGACTAAGATGATTGTTTGAGATTCCTTAACTGAAAAATCTTGCCCTGAAACACCTTAAAATTTGTGACTGGCAAATTTATGCCAATTTCAGAGTTTCTGTAGTGTAGTGGTTATCACGTTCGCCTAACACGCGAAAGGTCCTCGTTTCGAAACCGAGCAGAAACATAGTCTGTTTTAAGCCATAGAGTGGAATACAATGACAAGGTAACCAAACCTTTAAACATTCAATGCACGGTTTTGTAGACTGTCGAAATTCAGCCTCTATTATGTCACGTACTATGTTCTTTTAGTGACTGTCGAATTCTCCTGACGTGAAAGGTCCCTAGTCGAAACCGAGCAGAAACATAGTCTGTTTTAAGCCATAGAGTGGAATATAATGACAAGGTAACCAAACCTTTAAGCATTCAATGCACGGTTTTGTAGACTGTCGAAATTCAGCCTCTATTATGTCACGTACTATGTTCTTTTAGTGACTGTCGCATTCTCCTGACGTGAAAGGTCCCTAGTCGAAACCGAGCAGAAACATAGTCTGCTTTAAGCCATAGAGTGGAATATAATGACAAGGTAACCAAACCTTTAAGCATTCAATGCACGGTTTCGTAGACAAGGCTTAAGACTAGTCCCAGACTAAGATGATTGTTTGAGATTCCTTAACTGAAAAATCTTGCCCTGAAACACCTTAAAATTTGTTACTGGCAAATTTATGCCAAGTTCAGAGTTTCTGTAGTGTAGTGGTTATCACGTTCGCCTAACACGCGAAAGGTCCTCGGTTCGAAACCGAGCAGAAACATAGTCTGTTTTAAGCCATAGAGTGGAATATAATGACAAGGTAACCAAAGCTTTAAGCATTCAATGAATGGTTCATATAGACAGTCGAAATTCAGCCTCTATTATGTTACAAGCTATGTTCTTTTAGTGACTGTCGCATTCTCCTGACGTGAAAGGTCCCTAGTCGAAACCGAGCAGAAACATAGTCTGCTTTAAGCCATAGAGTGGAATATAATGACAAGGTAACCAAACCTTTAAGCATTCAATGCACGGTTTCGTAGACAAGGCTTAAGACTAGTCCCAGACTAAGATGATTGTTTGAGATGCCTTAACTGAAAAATCTTGCCCTGAAACACCTTAAAATTTGTTACTGGCAAATTTATGCCAAGTTCAGAGTTTCTGTAGTGTAGTGGTTATCACGTTCGCCTAACACGCGAAAGGTCCTCGGTTCGAAACCGAGCAGAAACATAGTCTGTTTTAAGCCATAGAGTGGAATATAATGACAAGGTAACCAAACCTTTAAGCATTCAATGAATGGTTCATATAGACAGTCGAAATTCAGCCTCTATTATGTTACAAGCTATGTTCTTTTAGTGACTGTCGCATTCTCCTGACGTGAAAGGTCCCTAGTCGAAACCGAGCAGAAACATAGTCTGCTTTAAGCCATAGAGTGGAATATAATGACAAGGTAACCAAACCTTTAAGCATTCAATGCCAAGTTTTGTAGACAAGGCTTAAGACTAGTCCCAGACTAAGATGAATGTTCGAGATGTCTTACCTGAATAAACTTGACCTGGAATACCTTCAAATTTGTGACTGGCAAGTTTCTTGCCAAAGTCAGACAATAGTTGCGTGGTCTGTTTTAAACCAGCGCCAGGTTGACGACGTACGCAGGAATTGTCCACGTTTCTGTAGTGTAGTGGTTATCACGTTTGCTTTACACGCAAAAGGTCCTCGGTTCGAAACCGAGCAGAAACATAGTCTGCTTTAAGCCATAGAGTGGAATATAATGACAAGGTAACCAAACCTTTAAGCATTCAATGCACGGTTTCGTAGACAAGGCTTAAGACTAGTCCCAGACTAAGATGATTGTTTGAGATTCCTTAACTGAAAAATCTTGCCCTGAAACACCTTAAAATTTGTGACTGGCAAATGTATGCCAATTTCAGAGTTTCTGTAGTGTAGTGGTTATCACGTTCGCCTAACACGCGAAGGGTCCTCGGTTCGAGACCGAGCAGAAACAGTTTTCAGGTTTTGGCGTCAACCAGAGCAAATTCCATCGGTGTAAAACGTAGCTGCACTGCGTATCGGCCTGATTGAAAGCTTTTTGGGATTTTCAAATTCAGCCTCTATTATGTCACGTACTATGTTCTTTTAATGACTGTCGCATTCTCCTGACGTGAAAGGTCCCTAGTCGAAACCGAGCAGAATAATCGCCCTCTTTAAGTCATATGGTTAAACGTAATTACAAGCTAAACAAAATTTAAAGCATTTAATGCCAAGTTTTGTAGACAAGGCTTAAGACTAGTCCCAGACTAAGATGAATGTTCGAGATGTCTTACCTGAATAAACTTGACCTGGAATACCTTCAAATTTGTGACTGGCAAGTTTCTTGCCAAAGTCAGACAATAGTTGCGTGGTCTGTTTTAAACCAGCTCTAGGTTGACGACGTACGCAGGAATTGTCCACGTTTCTGTAGTGTAGTGGTTATCACGTTTGCTTTACACGCAAAAGGTCCTCGGTTCGAAACCGAGCAGAAACATAGTCTGCTTTAAGCCAAAGAGTGGAATATAATGACAAGGTAACCAAACCTTTAAGCATTCAATGCACGGTTTCGTAGACAAGGCTTAAGACTAGTCCCATAATAAGATGAATGTTCGAGATGTCTTACCTGAATAAACTTGACCTGGAATACCTTCAAATTTGTGACTGGCAAGTTTCTTGCCAAAGTCAGACAATACTTGCGTGGTCTGTTTTAAACCAGCGCCAGTTTGACGACGTACGCAGGAATTGTCCACGTTTCTGTAGTGTAGTGGTTATCACGTTTGCTTTACACGCAAAAGGTCCTCGGTTCGAAACCGAGCAGAAACATAGTCTGCTTTAAGCCATAGAGTGGAATATAATGACAAGGTAACCAAACCTTTAAGCATTCAATGCACGGTTTCGTAGACAAGGCTTAAGACTAGTCCCAGACTAAGATGATTGTTTAAGATTCCTTAACTGAAAAATCTTGCCCTGAAACACCTTAAAATTTGTGACTGGCAAATTTATGCCAATTTTAGAGTTTCTGTAGTGTAGTGGTTATCAGGTTCGCCTAACACGCGAAAGGTCCTCGTTTCGAAACCGAGCAGAAACATAGTTTGTTTTAAGCCATAGAGTGGAATATAATGACAAGGTAACCAAACCTTTAAGCATTCAATGCACGGTTTTGTAGACTGTCGAAATTCAGCCTCTATTATGTCACGTACTATGTTCTTTTAGTGACTGTCGCATTCCCCTGACGCATTGCACCTTCAAATTTGTGACTGGCAAGTTTCTTGCCAAAGTCAGACAATGCTTGGGTGGTCTGTTTTAAACCAGCGCCAGTTTGACGACGTACGCAGGAATTGTCCACGTTTCTGTAGTGTAGTGGTTATCACGTTTGCTTCACACGCAAAAGGTCCTCGGTTCGAAACCGAGCAGAAACATAGTGTGCTTTAAGCGATAGAGAGCAATATGATGACAAGGTAACCAAACCTTTAAGCATTCAATGCACGGTTTCGTAGACAAGGTTTAAGACTAGTCCCAGACTAAGATGATTGTTTGAGATTCCTTAACTGAAAAATCTTGCCCTGAAACACCTTAAAATTTGTTAGTGGCAAATTTATGCGAAATTCAGAGTTTCTGTAGTGTATTGGTTATCACGTTCGCCTAACACGTGAAAGGTCCTCGGTTCGAGACCGAGCAGAAACAGTTTTCAGGTTTTGGCGTCAACCAGAGCAAATGCCATCAGTGTAAAACGTAGCTGCAATGCGTATCGGCCTGATTGAAAGCTTTTTGGGATTGTCAAATTCAGCCTCTATTATGTCACGTACTATGTTCTTTTAGTGACTGTCGCATTCTCCTGACGTGAAAGGTCCCTAGTCGAAACCGAGCAGAATAATCGCCTTCTTTAAGCCATATGGTTAAACGTAATTACAAGCTAAACAAAACTTTAAGCATTCAATGCCCAGTTTTGTAGACAAGGCTTAAGACTAGTCCCAGACTAAGATGAATGTTCGAGATGTCTTACCTGAATAAACTTGACCTGGAATACCTTCAAATTTGTGACTGGCAAGTTTCTTGCCAAAGTCAGACAATACTTGCGTGGTCTGTTTTAAACCAGCGCCAGGTTGACGACGTACGCAGGAGTTGTCCACGTTTCTGTAGTGTAGTGGTTATCACGTTTGCTATACACGCAAAAGGTCCTCGGTTCGAAACCGAGCAGAAACATAGTCTGCTTTAAGCCATAGAGTGGAATATAATGACAAGGTAACCAAACCTTTAAGCATTCAATGCACGGTTTCGTAGACAAGGCTTAAGACTAGTCCAAGACTAAGATGATTGCTTGAGATTCCTTAACTGAAAAATCTTGCCCTGAGACACCTTAAAATTTGTGACTGGTAAATTTATGCCAAATTCAGAGTTTCTGTAGTGTAGTGGTTATCACGTTCGCCTAACACGCGAAAGGTCCTCGTTTCGAAACCGAGCAGAAACATAGTCTGTTTTAAGCCATAGACTGGAATATAATGACAAGGTAACCAAACCTTTAAGCATTCAATGCACGGTTTTGTAGACTGTCGAAATTCAGCCTCTATTATGTCACATACTATGTTCTTTTAGTGACTGTCGCATTCTCCTGACGTGAAAGGTCCCTAGTCGAAACCGAGCAGAAACATAGTCTGTTTTAAGCCATAGAGTGGAATATAATGACAAGGTAACCAAACCTTTAAGCATTCAATGCACGGTTTTGTAGACTGTCGAAATTCAGCCTCTATTATGTCACGTACTATGTTCTTTTAGTGACTGTCGCATTCTCCTGACGTGAAAGGTCCCTACTCGAAACCGAGCAGAAACATAGTCTGCTTTAAGCCATAGAGTGGAATATAATGACAAGGTAACCAAACCTTTAAGCATTCAATGCACGGTTTCGTAGACAAGGCTTAAGACTAGTCCCAGACTAAGATGAGTGTTTGAGATTTCTTAACTGAAAAATCTTGCCCTGAAACACCTTAAAATTTGTGACTGGCAAATTTATGCCAAGTTCAGAGTTTCTGTAGTGTAGTGGTTATCACGTTCGCCTAACACGCGAAAGGTCCTCGGTTCGAAACCGAGCAGAAACATAGTCTGTTTTAAGCCATAGAGTGGAATATAATGACAAGGTAACCAAACCATTAAGCATTCAATGAATGGTTCATATAGACAGTCGAAATTCAGCCTCTATTATGTTACAAGCTATGTTCTTTTAGTGACTGTCGCATTCTCCTGACGTGAAAGGTCCCTAGTCGAAACCGAGCAGAAACATAGTCTGCTTTAAGCCATAGAGTGGAATATAATGACAAGGTAACCAAACCTTTAAGCATTCAATGCACGGTTTCGTAGACAAGGCTTAAGACTAGTCCCAGACTAAGATGATTGCTTGAGATTCCTTAACTGAAAAATCTTGCCCTGAAACACCTTAAAATTTGTGACTGGCAAATTTATGCCAAATTCAGAGTTTCTGTAGTGTAGTGGTTATCACGTTCGCCTAACACGCGAAAGGTCCTCGTTTCGAAACCGAGCAGAAACATAGTCTGTTTTAAGCCATAGAGTGGAATATAATGACAAGGTAACCAAACCTTTAAGCATTCAATGCACGGTTTCGTAGACAAGGCTTAAGACTAGTCCTAGACTAAGATGATTGTTTGAGATTCCTTAACTGAAAAATCTTGCCCTGAAACACCTTAAAATTTGTTACTGGCAAATTTATGCGAAATTCAGAGTTTCTGAAGTGTAGTGGTTATCACGTTTGCTTTACACGCAAAAGGTCCTCGGTTCGAAACCGAGCAGAAACATAGTCTGCTTTATGCCATAGAGTGGAATATAATGACAAGGTAACCAAACCTTTAAGCATTCAATGCACGGTTTCGTAGATAAGGCTTAAGACTAGTCCCAGACTAAGATGAGTGTTTGAGATTTCTTAACTGAAAAATCTTGCCCTGAAACACCTTAAAATTTGTGACTTTCAAATTTATGCGAAATTCAGAGTTTCTGTAGCGTATTGGTTATCACGTTCGCCTAACACGCGAAGGGTCCTCGGTTCGAGACCGAGCAGAAACAGTTTTCAGGTTTTGGCGTCAACCAGAGCAAATGCCATCGGTGTAAAACATAGCTGCACTGCGTATCGGCCTGATTGAAAGCTTTTTGGGATTGTCAAATTCAGCCTCTATTATGTCACGTACTATGTTCTTTTAATGACTGTCGCATTCTCCTGACGTGAAAGGTCCCTAGTCGAAACCGAGCAGAATAATCGCCTTCTTTAAGTCATATGGTTAAACGTAATTACAAGCTAAACAAAACTTTAAGCATTCAATGCCCAGTTTTGTAGACAAGGCTTAAGACTAGTCCCAGACTAAGATGAATGTTCGAGATGTCTTACCTGAATAAACTTGACCTGGAATACCTTCAAATTTGTGACTGGCAAGTTTCTTGCCAAAGTCAGACAATAGTTGCGTGGTCTGTTTTAAACCAGCGCCAGGTTGACGACGTACGCAGGAATTGTCCACGTTTCTGTTTTGTAGTGGTTATCACGTTTGCTTTACACGCAAAAGGTCCTCGGTTCGAAACCGAGCAGAAACATAGTCTGCTTTAAGCCATAGAGTGGAATATAATGACAAGGTAACCAAACCTTTAAGCATTCAATGCACGGTTTCGTAGACAAGGCTTAAGACTAGTCCCATACTAAGATGAATGTTCGAGATGTCTTACCTGAATAAACTTGACCTGGAATACCTTCAAATTTGTGACTGGCAAGTTTCTTGCCAAAGTCAGACAATACTTGCGTGGTCTGTTTTAAACCAGCGCCAGTTTGACGTCGTACGCAGGAATTGTCCACGTTTCTGTAGTGTAGTGGTTATCACGTTTGCTTTACACGCAAAAGGTCCTCGGTTCGAAACCGAGCAGAAACATAGTCTGCTTTAAGCCATAGAGTGGAATATAATGACAAGGTAACCAAACCTTTAAGCATTCAATGCACGGTTTCGTAGACAAGGCTTAAGACTAGTCCCAGACTAAGATGATTGTTTGAGATTCCTTAACTGAAAAATCTTACCCTGAAACACCTTAAAATGTGTTACTGGCAAATTTATGCGAAATTCAGAGTTTCTGTAGTGTAGTGGTTATCACGTTCGCCTAACACGCGAAAGGTCCCCGGTTCGAAACCGAGCAGAAACAGAGTCTGCTTTAAGCCATAGAGTGGAATATAATGACAAGGTAACCAAACCTTTAAGCATTCAATGCACGGTTTTGTAGACTGTCGAAATTCAGCCTCTATTATGTCACGTACTATGTTCTTTTAGTGACTGTCGCATTCCCCTGACGCATTGCACCTTCAAATTTGTGACTGGCAAGTTTCTTGCCAAAGTCAGACAATGCTTGGGTGGTCTGTTTTAAACCAGCGCCAGTTTGACGACGTACGCAGGAATTGTCCACGTTTCTGTAGTGTAGTGGTTATCACGTTTGCTTCACACGCAAAAGGTCCTCGGTTCGAAACCGAGCAGAAACATAGTGTGCTTTAAGCGATAGAGAGCAATATGATGACAAGGTAACCAAACCTTTAAGCATTCAATGCACGGTTTCGTAGACAAGGCTTAAGACTAGTCCCAGACTAAGATGATTGTTTGAGATTCCTTAACTGAAAAATCTTGCCCTGAAACACCTTAAAATTTGTTAGTGGCAAATTTATGCGAAATTCAGAGTTTCTGTAGTGTATTGGTTATCACGTTCGCCTAACACGTGAAAGGTCCTCGGTTCGAGACCGAGCAGAAACAGTTTTCAGGTTTTGGCGTCAACCAGAGCAAATGCCATCAGTGTAAAACGTAGCTGCAATGCGTATCGGCCTGATTGAAAGCTTTTTGGGATTGTCAAATTCAGCCTCTATTATGTCACGTACTATGTTCTTTTAGTGACTGTCGCATTCTCCTGACGTGAAAGGTCCCTAGTCGAAACCGAGCAGAATAATCGCCTTCTTTAAGCCATATGGTTAAACGTAATTACAAGCTAAACAAAACTTTAAGCATTCAATGCCCAGTTTTGTAGACAAGGCTTAAGACTAGTCCCAGACTAAGATGAATGTTCGAGATGTCTTACCTGAATAAACTTGACCTGGAATACCTTCAAATTTGTGACTGGCAAGTTTCTTGCCAAAGTCAGACAATACTTGCGTGGTCTGTTTTAAACCAGCGCCAGGTTGACGACGTACGCAGGAGTTGTCCACGTTTCTGTAGTGTAGTGGTTATCACGTTTGCTATACACGCAAAAGGTCCTCGGTTCGAAACCGAGCAGAAACATAGTCTGCTTTAAGCCATAGAGTGGAATATAATGACAAGGTAACCAAACCTTTAAGCATTCAATGCACGGTTTCGTAGACAAGGCTTAAGACTAGTCCAAGACTAAGATGATTGCTTGAGATTCCTTAACTGAAAAATCTTGCCCTGAAACACCTTAAAATTTGTGACTGGTAAATTTATGCCAAATTCAGAGTTTCTGTAGTGTAGTGGTTATCACGTTCGCCTAACACGCGAAAGGTCCTCGTTTCGAAACCGAGCAGAAACATAGTCTGTTTTAAGCCATAGACTGGAATATAATGACAAGGTAACCAAACCTTTAAGCATTCAATGCACGGTTTTGTAGACTGTCGAAATTCAGCCTCTATTATGTCACATACTATGTTCTTTTAGTGACTGTCGCATTCTCCTGACGTGAAAGGTCCGTAGTCGAAACCGAGCAGAATAATCGCCTTCTTTAAGTCATATGGTTAAACGTAATTACAAGCTAAACAAAACTTTAAGCATTCAATGCCCAGTTTTGTAGACAAGGCTTAAGACTAGTCCCAGACTAAGATGAATGTTCGAGATGTCTTACCTGAATAAACTTGACCTGGAATACCTTCAAATTTGTGACTGGCAAGTTTCTTGCCAAAGTCAGACAATAGTTGCGTGGTCTGTTTTAAACCAGCGCCAGGTTGACGACGTACGCAGGAATTGTCCACGTTTCTGTTTTGTAGTGGTTATCACGTTTGCTTTACACGCAAAAGGTCCTCGGTTCGAAACCGAGCAGAAACATAGTCTGCTTTAAGCCATAGAGTGGAATATAATGACAAGGTAACCAAACCTTTAAGCATTCAATGCACGGTTTCGTAGACAAGGCTTAAGACTAGTCCCATACTAAGATGAATGTTCGAGATGTCTTACCTGAATAAACTTGACCTGGAATACCTTCAAATTTGTGACTGGCAAGTTTCTTGCCAAAGTCAGACAATACTTGCGTGGTCTGTTTTAAACCAGCGCCAGTTTGACGTCGTACGCAGGAATTGTCCACGTTTCTGTAGTGTAGTGGTTATCACGTTTGCTTTACACGCAAAAGGTCCTCGGTTCGAAACCGAGCAGAAACATAGTCTGCTTTAAGCCATAGAGTGGAATATAATGACAAGGTAACCAAACCTTTAAGCATTCAATGCACGGTTTCGTAGACAAGGCTTAAGACTAGTCCCAGACTAAGATGATTGTTTGAGATTCCTTAACTGAAAAATCTTACCCTGAAACACCTTAAAATGTGTTACTGGCAAATTTATGCGAAATTCAGAGTTTCTGTAGTGTAGTGGTTATCACGTTCGCCTAACACGCGAAAGGTCCCCGGTTCGAAACCGAGCAGAAACAGAGTCTGCTTTAAGCCATAGAGTGGAATATAATGACAAGGTAACCAAACCTTTAAGCATTCAATGCACGGTTTTGTAGACTGTCGAAATTCAGCCTCTATTATGTCACGTACTATGTTCTTTTAGTGACTGTCGCATTCCCCTGACGCATTGCACCTTCAAATTTGTGACTGGCAAGTTTCTTGCCAAAGTCAGACAATGCTTGGGTGGTCTGTTTTAAACCAGCGCCAGTTTGACGACGTACGCAGGAATTGTCCACGTTTCTGTAGTGTAGTGGTTATCACGTTTGCTTCACACGCAAAAGGTCCTCGGTTCGAAACCGAGCAGAAACATAGTGTGCTTTAAGCGATAGAGAGCAATATGATGACAAGGTAACCAAACCTTTAAGCATTCAATGCACGGTTTCGTAGACAAGGCTTAAGACTAGTCCCAGACTAAGATGATTGTTTGAGATTCCTTAACTGAAAAATCTTGCCCTGAAACACCTTAAAATTTGTTAGTGGCAAATTTATGCGAAATTCAGAGTTTCTGTAGTGTATTGGTTATCACGTTCGCCTAACACGTGAAAGGTCCTCGGTTCGAGACCGAGCAGAAACAGTTTTCAGGTTTTGGCGTCAACCAGAGCAAATGCCATCAGTGTAAAACGTAGCTGCAATGCGTATCGGCCTGATTGAAAGCTTTTTGGGATTGTCAAATTCAGCCTCTATTATGTCACGTACTATGTTCTTTTAGTGACTGTCGCATTCTCCTGACGTGAAAGGTCCCTAGTCGAAACCGAGCAGAATAATCGCCTTCTTTAAGCCATATGGTTAAACGTAATTACAAGCTAAACAAAACTTTAAGCATTCAATGCCCAGTTTTGTAGACAAGGCTTAAGACTAGTCCCAGACTAAGATGAATGTTCGAGATGTCTTACCTGAATAAACTTGACCTGGAATACCTTCAAATTTGTGACTGGCAAGTTTTTTGCCAAAGTCAGACAATACTTGCGTGGTCTGTTTTAAACCAGCGCCAGGATGACGACGTACGCAGGAGTTGTCCACGTTTCTGTAGTGTAGTGGTTATCACGTTTGCTATACACGCAAAAGGTCCTCGGTTCGAAACCGAGCAGAAACATAGTCTGCTTTAAGCCATAGAGTGGAATATAATGACAAGGTAACCAAACCTTTAAGCATTCAATGCACGGTTTCGTAGACAAGGCTTAAGACTAGTCCAAGACTAAGATGATTGCTTGAGATTCCTTAACTGAAAAATCTTGCCCTGAAACACCTTAAAATTTGTGACTGGTAAATTTATGCCAAATTCAGAGTTTCTGTAGTGTAGTGGTTATCACGTTCGCCTAACATGCGAAAGGTCCTCGTTTCGAAACCGAGCAGAAACATAGTCTGTTTTAAGCCATAGACTGGAATATAATGACAAGGTAACCAAACCTTTAAGCATTCAATGCACGGTTTTGTAGACTGTCGAAATTCAGCCTCTATTATGTCACATACTATGTTCTTTTAGTGACTGTCGCATTCTCCTGACGTGAAAGGTCCCTAGTCGAAACCGAGCAGAAACATAGTCTGTTTTAAGCCATAGAGTGGAATATAATGACAAGGTAACCAAACCTTTAAGCATTCAATGCACGGTTTTGTAGACTGTCGAAATTCAGCCTCTATTATGTCACGTACTATGTTCTTTTAGTGACTGTCGCATTCTCCTGACGTGAAAGGTCCCTACTCGAAACCGAGCAGAAACATAGTCTGCTTTAAGCCATAGAGTGGAATATAATGACAAGGTAACCAAACCTTTAAGCATTCAATGCACGGTTTCGTAGACAAGGCTTAAGACTAGTCCCAGACTAAGATGAGTGTTTGAGATTTCTTAACTGAAAAATCTTGCCCTGAAACACCTTAAAATTTGTGACTGGCAAATTTATGCCAAGTTCAGAGTTTCTGTAGTGTAGTGGTTATCACGTTCGCCTAACACGCGAAAGGTCCTCGGTTCGAAACCGAGCAGAAACATAGTCTGTTTTAAGCCATAGAGTGGAATATAATGACAAGGTAACCAAACCATTAAGCATTCAATGAATGGTTCATATAGACAGTCGAAATTCAGCCTCTATTATGTTACAAGCTATGTTCTTTTAGTGACTGTCGCATTCTCCTGACGTGAAAGGTCCCTAGTCGAAACCGAGCAGAAACATAGTCTGCTTTAAGCCATAGAGTGGAATATAATGACAAGGTAACCAAACCTTTAAGCATTCAATGCACGGTTTCGTAGACAAGGCTTAAGACTAGTCCCAGACTAAGATGATTGCTTGAGATTCCTTAACTGAAAAATCTTGCCCTGAAACACCTTAAAATTTGTGACTGGCAAATTTATGCCAAATCCAGAGTTTCTGTAGTGTAGTGGTTATCACGTTCGCCTAACACGCGAAAGGTCCTCGTTTCGAAACCGAGCAGAAACATAGTCTGTTTTAAGCCATAGAGTGGAATATAATGACAAGGTAACCAAACCTTTAAGCATTCAATGCACGGTTTCGTAGACAAGGCTTAAGACTAGTCCCAGACTAAGATGATTGTTTGAGATTCCTTAACTGAAAAATCTTGCCCTGAAACACCTTAAAATTTGTTACTGGCAAATTTATGCGAAATTCAGAGTTTCTGAAGTGTAGTGGTTATCACGTTTGCTTTACACGCAAAAGGTCCTCGGTTCGAAACCGAGCAGAAACATAGTCTGCTTTATGCCATAGAGTGGAATATAATGACAAGGTAACCAAACCTTTAAGCATTCAATGCACGGTTTCGTAGATAAGGCTTAAGACTAGTCCCAGACTAAGATGAGTGTTTGAGATTTCTTAACTGAAAAATCTTGCCCTGAAACACCTTAAAATTTGTGACTTTCAAATTTATGCGAAATTCAGAGTTTCTGTAGCGTATTGGTTATCACGTTCGCCTAACACGCGAAGGGTCCTCGGTTCGAGACCGAGCAGAAACAGTTTTCAGGTTTTGGCGTCAACCAGAGCAAATGCCATCGGTGTAAAACATAGCTGCACTGCGTATCGGCCTGATTGAAAGATTTTTGGGATTGTCAAATTCAGCCTCTATTATGTCACGTACTATGTTCTTTTAATGACTGTCGCATTCTCCTGACGTGAAAGGTCCCTAGTCGAAACCGAGCAGAATAATCGCCTTCTTTAAGTCATATGGTTAAACGTAATTACAAGCTAAACAAAACTTTAAGCATTCAATGCCCAGTTTTGTAGACAAGGCTTAAGACTAGTCCCAGACTAAGATGAATGTTCGAGATGTCTTACCTGAATAAACTTGACCTGGAATACCTTCAAATTTGTGACTGGCAAGTTTCTTGCCAAAGTCAGACAATAGTTGCGTGGTCTGTTTTAAACCAGCGCCAGGTTGACGACGTACGCAGGAATTGTCCACGTTTCTGTTTTGTAGTGGTTATCACGTTTGCTTTACACGCAAAAGGTCCTCGGTTCGAAACCGAGCAGAAACATAGTCTGCTTTAAGCCATAGAGTGGAATATAATGACAAGGTAACCAAACCTTTAAGCATTCAATGCACGGTTTCGTAGACAAGGCTTAAGACTAGTCCCATACTAAGATGAATGTTTGAGATGTCTTACCTGAATAAACTTGACCTGGAATACCTTCAAATTTGTGACTGGCAAGTTTCTTGCCAAAGTCAGACAATACTTGCGTGGTCTGTTTTAAACCAGCGCCAGTTTGACGTCGTACGCAGGAATTGTCCACGTTTCTGTAGTGTAGTGGTTATCACGTTTGCTTTACACACAAAAGGTCCTCGGTTCGAAACCGAGCAGAAACATAGTCTGCTTTAAGCCATAGAGTGGAATATAATGACAAGGTAACCAAACCTTTAAGCATTCAATGCACGGTTTCGTAGACAAGGCTTAAGACTAGTCCCAGACTAAGATGATTGTTTGAGATTCCTTAACTGAAAAATCTTGCCCTGAAACACCTTAAAATGTGTTACTGGCAAATTTATGCGAAATTCAGAGTTTCTGTAGTGTAGTGGTTATCACGTTCGCCTAACACGCGAAAGGTCCCCGGTTCGAAACCGAGCAGAAACAGAGTCTGCTTTAAGCCATAGAGTGGAATATAATGACAAGGTAACCAAACCTTTAAGCATTCAATGCACGGTTTTGTAGACTGTCGAAATTCAGCCTCTATTATGTCACGTACTATGTTCTTTTAGTGACTGTCGCATTCCCCTGACGCATTGCACCTTCATATTTGTGACTGGCAAGTTTCTTGCCAAAGTCAGACAATGCTTGCGTGGTCTGTTTTAAACCAGCGCCAGTTTGACGACGTACGCAGGAATTGTACACGTTTCTGTAGTGTAGTGGTTATCACGTTTGCTTCACACGCAAAAGGTCCTCGGTTCGAAACCGAGCAGAAACATAGTGTGCTTTAAGCCATAGAGAGCAATATAATGACAAGGTAACCAAACCTTTAAGCATTCAATGCACGGTTTTGTAGACTGTCGAAATTCAGCCTCTATTATGTCAAGTACTATGTTCTTTTAGTGACTGTCGCATTCTCCTGACGTGAAAGGTCCCTAGTCGAAACCGAGCAGAAACATAGTCTGCTTTAAGCCATAGAGTGGAATATAACGACAAGGTAACCAAACCTTAAGCATTCAATGCACTGTTTTGTAGACAAGGCTTAAGACTAGTCCCATACTGAAATGAATGTTCGAGATGTCTCACCTGAATAAACTTGACCTGGAACACCTTCAAATTTGTGTCTGGCAAGTTTCGTGCCAAATTCAGAGTTTCTGTAGTGTAGTGGTTATCACGTTCGCCTCACACGCGAAAGGTCCTCGGTTCGAAACCGAGCAGAAACATAGTCTGTTTTAAGCCATAGAGTGGAATATAATGACAAGGTAACCAAACCTTTAAGCATTCAATGCACGGTTTTTATAGACTGCCGAAATTCAGCCTCTATTATGTTACAAGCTATGTTCTTTTAGTGACTGTCGCATTCTCCTGACGTGAAAGGTCCCTAGTCGAAACCGAGCAGAAACATAGTCTGCTTTAAGCCATAGAGTGGAATATAATGACAAGGTAACCAAACCTTTAAGCATTCAATGCACGGTTTCGTAGACAAGGCATAAGACTAGTCCCATACTAAGATGAATGTTCGAGATGTCTTACCTGAATAAACTTGACCTGGAATACCTTCAAATTTGTGACTGGCAAGTTTCTTGCCAAAGTCATTCAATACTTGCGTGGTCTGTTTTAAACCAGCGCCAGGTTGACGACGTACGCAGGAATTGTCCATGTTTCTGTAGTGTAGTGGTTATCAAGTTTGCTTTACACGCAAAAGGTCCTCGGTTCGAAACTGAGCAGAAACATAGTCTGCTTTAAGCCATAGAGTGGAATATAATAACAAGGTAACCAAACCTTTAAGCATTCAATGCACGGTTTTGTAGACTGTCGAAATTCAGCCTCTATTATGTCACGTACTATGTTCTTTTATTGACTGTCGCATTCTCCTGACGTGAAAGGTCCCTAGTCGAAACCGAGCAGAAACATAGTCTGCTTTAAGCCATAGAGTGGAATATAATGACAAGGTAACCAAACCTTTAAGCATTCAATGCACGGTTTCGTAGACAAGGCTTAAGACTAGTCCCAGACTAAGATGATTGTTTGAGATTCCTTAACTGAAAAATCTTGCCCTGAAACACCTTAAAATTTGTTACTGGCAAATTTATGTGAAATTCAGAGTTTCTGAAGTGTAGTGGTTATCACGTTTGCTTTACACGCAAAAGGTCCTCGGTTCGAAACCGAGCAGAAACATAGTCTGCTTTATGCCATAGAGTGGAATATAATGACAAGGTAACCAAACCTTTAAGCATTCAATGCACGGTTTCGTAGACAAGGCTTAAGACTAGTCCCAGACTAAGATGAATGTTTGAGATTTCTTAACTGAAAAATCTTGCCCTGAAACACCTTAAAATTTGTGACTTTCAAATTTATGCGAAATTCAGAGTTTCTGTAGCGTATTGGTTATCACGTTCGCCTAACACGCGAAGGGTCCTCGGTTCGAGACCGAGCAGAAACAGTTTTCAGGTTTTGGCGTCAACCAGAGCAAATGCCATCGGTGTAAAACATAGCTGCACTGCGTATCGGCCTGATTGAAAGCTTTTTGGGATTGTCAAATTCAGCCTCTATTATGTCACGTACTATGTTCTTTTAATGACTGTCGCATTCTCCTGACGTGAAAGGTCCCTAGTCGAAACCGAGCAGAATAATCGCCTTCTTTAAGTCATATGGTTAAACGTAATTACAAGCTAAACAAAACTTTAAGCATTCAATGCCCAGTTTTGTAGACAAGGCTTAAGACTAGTCCCAGACTAAGATGAATGTCCGAGATGTCTTACCTGAATAAACTTGACCTGGAATACCTTCAAATTTGTGACTGGCAAGTTTCTTGCCAAAGTCAGACAATAGTTGCGTGGTCTGTTTTAAACCAGCGCCAGGTTGACGACGTACGCAGGAATTGTCCACGTTTCTGTTTTGTAGTGGTTATCACGTTTGCTTTACACGCAAAAGGTCCTCGGTTCGAAACCGAGCAGAAACATAGTCTGCTTTAAGCCATAGAGTGGAATATAATGACAAGGTAACCAAACCTTTAAGCATTCAATGCACGGTTTCGTAGACAAGGCTTAAGACTAGTCCCAGACTAAGATGAATGTTCGAGATGTCTTACCTGAATAAACTTGACCTGGAATACCTTCAAATTTGTGACTGGCAAGTTTCTTGCCAAAGTCAGACAATACTTGCGTGGTCTGTTTTAAACCAGCGCCAGGTTGACGACGTACGCAGGAATTGTCCACGTTTCTGTAGTGTAGTGGTTATCACGTTTGCTTTACACGCAAAAGGTCCTCGGTTCGAAACCGAGCAGAAACATAGTCTGCTTTAAGCCATAGAGTGGAATATAATGACAAGGTAACCAAACCTTTAAGCATTCAATGCACGGTTTCGTAGACAAGGCTTAAGACTAGTCCCAGACTAAGATGATTGTTTGAGATTCCTTAACTGAAAAATCTTGCCCTGAAACACCTTAAAATGTGTTACTGGCAAATTTATGCGAAATTCAGAGTTTCTGTAGTGTAGTGGTTATCACGTTCGCCTAACACGCGAAAGGTCCCCGGTTCGAAACCGAGCAGAAACAGAGTCTGCTTTAAGCCATAGAGTGGAATATAATGACAAGGTAACCAAACCTTTAAGCATTCAATGCACGGTTTTGTAGACTGTCGAAATTCAGCCTCTATTATGTCACGTACTATGTTCTTTTAGTGACTGTCGCATTCCCCTGACGCATTGCACCTTCATATTTGTGACTGGCAAGTTTCTTGCCAAAGTCAGACAATGCTTGCGTGGTCTGTTTTAAACCAGCGCCAGTTTGACGACGTACGCAGGAATTGTACACGTTTCTGTAGTGTAGTGGTTATCACGTTTGCTTCACACGCAAAAGGTCCTCGGTTCGAAACCGAGCAGAAACATAGTGTGCTTTAAGCCATAGAGAGCAATATAATGACAAGGTAACCAAACCTTTAAGCATTCAATGCACGGTTTTGTAGACTGTCGAAATTCAGCCTCTATTATGTCAAGTACTATGTTCTTTTAGTGACTGTCGCATTCTCCTGACGTGAAAGGTCCCTAGTCGAAACCGAGCAGAAACATAGTCTGCTTTAAGCCATAGAGTGGAATATAACGACAAGGTAACCAAACCTTAAGCATTCAATGCACTGTTTTGTAGACAAGGCTTAAGACTAGTCCCATACTGAAATGAATGTTCGAGATGTCTCACCTGAATAAACTTGACCTGGAACACCTTCAAATTTGTGTCTGGCAAGTTTCTTGCCAAATTCAGAGTTTCTGTAGTGTAGTGGTTATCACGTTCGCCTCACACGCGAAAGGTCCTCGGTTCGAAACCGAGCAGAAACATAGTCTGTTTTAAGCCATAGAGTGGAATATAATGACAAGGTAACCAAACCTTTAAGCATTCAATGCACGGTTTTTATAGACTGCCGAAATTCAGCCTCTATTATGTTACAAGCTATGTTCTTTTAGTGACTGTCGCATTCTCCTGACGTGAAAGGTCCCTAGTCGAAACCGAGCAGAAACATAGTCTGCTTTAAGCCATAGAGTGGAATATAATGACAAGGTAACCAAACCTTTAAGCATTCAATGCACGGTTTCGTAGACAAGGCATAAGACTAGTCCCATACTAAGATGAATGTTCGAGATGTCTTACCTGAATAAACTTGACCTGGAATACCTTCAAATTTGTGACTGGCAAGTTTCTTGCCAAAGTCATTCAATACTTGCGTGGTCTGTTTTAAACCAGCGCCAGGTTGACGACGTACGCAGGAATTGTCCATGTTTCTGTAGTGTAGTGGTTATCACGTTTGCTTTACACGCAAAAGGTCCTCGGTTCGAAACCGAGCAGAAACATAGTCTGCTTTAAGCCATAGAGTGGAATATAATAACAAGGTAACCAAACCTTTAAGCATTCAATGCACGGTTTTGTAGACTGTCGAAATTCAGCCTCTATTATGTCACGTACTATGTTCTTTTATTGACTGTCGCATTCTCCTGACGTGAAAGGTCCCTAGTCGAAACCGAGCAGAAAAATAGTCTGCTTTAAGCCATAGAGTGGAATATAATGACAAGGTAACCAAACCTTTAAGCATTCAATGCACGGTTTCGTAGACAAGGCTTAAGACTAGTCCCAGACTAAGATGATTGTTTGAGATTCCTTAACTGAAAAATCTTGCCCTGAAACACCTTAAAATTTGTTACTGGCAAATTTATGTGAAATTCAGAGTTTCTGAAGTGTAGTGGTTATCACGTTTGCTTTACACGCAAAAGGTCCTCGGTTCGAAACCGAGCAGAAACATAGTCTGCTTTATGCCATAGAGTGGAATATAATGACAAGGTAACCAAACCTTTAAGCATTCAATGCACGGTTTCGTAGACAAGGCTTAAGACTAGTCCCAGACTAAGATGAATGTTTGAGATTTCTTAACTGAAAAATCTTGCCCTGGAATACCTTCAAATTTGTGACTGGCAAGTTTCTTGCCAAAGTCATTCAATACTTGCGTGGTCTGTTTTAAACCAGCGCCAGGTTGACGACGTACGCAGGAATTGTCCATGTTTCTGTAGTGTAGTGGTTATCACGTTTGCTTTACACGCAAAAGGTCCTCGGTTCGAAACCGAGCAGAAACATAGTCTGCTTTAAGCCATAGAGTGGAATATAATGACAAGGTAACCAAACCTTTAAGCATTCAATGCACGGTTTTGTAGACTGTCGAAATTCAGCCTCTATTATGTCACGTACTATGTTCTTTTATTGACTGTCGCATTCTCCTGACGTGAAAGGTCCCTAGTCGAAACCGAGCAGAAACATAGTCTGCTTTAAGCCATAGAGTGGAATATAATGACAAGGTAACCAAACCTTTAAGCATTCAATGCACGGTTTCGTAGACAAGGCTTAAGACTAGTCCCAGACTAAGATGATTGTTTGAGATTCCTTAACTGAAAAATCTTGCCCTGAAACACCTTAAAATTTGTTACTGGCAAATTTATGTGAAATTCAGAGTTTCTGAAGTGTAGTGGTTATCACGTTTGCTTTACACGCAAAAGGTCCTCGGTTCGAAACCGAGCAGAAACATAGTCTGCTTTAAGCCATAGAGTGGAATATAATGACAAGGTAACCAAACCTTTAATTTGCCCAGTTTTGTAGACAAGTCTTAAGACTAGTCCCATACTGAAATGAATGTTCGAGATGTCTCACCTGAATAAACTTGACCTGGAACACCTTCAAATTTGTGTCTGGCAAGTTTCTTGCCAAATTCAGAGTTTCTGTAGTGTAGTGGTTATCACGTTCGCCTCACACGCGAAAGGTCCTCGGTTCGAAACCGAGCAGAAACATAGTCTGTTTTAAGCCATAGAGTGGAATATAATGACAAGGTAACCAAACCTTTAAGCATTCAATGCACGGTTTTTATAGACTGCCGAAATTCAGCCTCTATTATGTTACAAGCTATGTTCTTTTAGTGACTGTCGCATTCTCCTGACGTGAAAGGTCCCTAGTCGAAACCGAGCAGAAACATAGTCTGCTTTAAGCCATAGAGTGGAATATAACAATAAGTAACCAAACCTTTAAGCATTCAATGCACGGTTTTGTAGACTGTCGAAATTCAGCCTCTATTATGTCACGTACTATGTTCTTTTAGTGACTGTCGCATTCTCCTGACGTGAAAGGTCCCTAGTCGAAACCGAGCAGAAACATAGTCTGCTTTAAGCCATAGAGTGGAATATAATGACAAGGTAACCAAACCTTTAAGCATTCAATGCACGGTTTCGTAGACAAGGCATAAGACTAGTCCCATACTAAGATGAATGTTCGAGATGTCTTACCTGAATAAACTTGACCTGGAATACCTTCAAATTTGTGACTGGCAAGTTTCTTGCCAAAGTCATTCAATACTTGCGTGGTCTGTTTTAAACCAGCGCCAGGTTGACGACGTACGCAGGAATTGTCCATGTTTCTGTAGTGTAGTGGTTATCACGTTTGCTTTACACGCAAAAGGTCCTCGGTTCGAAACCGAGCAGAAACATAGTCTGCTTTAAGCCATAGAGTGGAATATAATGACAAGGTAACCAAACCTTTAAGCATTCAATGCACGGTTTTGTAGACTGTCGAAATTCAGCCTCTATTATGTCACGTACTATGTTCTTTTATTGACTGTCGCATTCTCCTGACGTGAAAGGTCCCTAGTCGAAACCGAGCAGAAACATAGTCTGCTTTAAGCCATAGAGTGGAATATAATGACAAGGTAACCAAACCTTTAAGCATTCAATGCACGGTTTCGTAGACAAGGCTTAAGACTATTCCCAGACTAAGATGATTGTTTGAGATTCCTTAACTGAAAAATCTTGCCCTGAAACACCTTAAAATTTGTTACTGGCAAATTTATGTGAAATTCAGAGTTTCTGAAGTGTAGTGGTTATCACGTTTGCTTTACACGCAAAAGGTCCTCGGTTCGAAACCGAGCAGAAACAGTTTTCAGGTTTTGGCGTCAACCAGAGCAAATGCCATCAGTGTAAAACGTAGCTGCAATGCGTATCGGCCTGATTGAAAGCTTTTTGGGATTGTCAAATTCAGCTCTATTATGTCACGTACTATGTTCTTTTAGTGACTGTCGCATTCTCCTGACGTGAAAGGTCCCTAGTCGAAACCGAGCAGAATAATCGCCTTCTTTAAGCCATATGGTTAAACGTAATTACAAGCTAAACAAAACTTTAAGCATTCAATGCCCAGTTTTGTAGACAAGGCTTAAGACTAGTCCCAGACTAAGATGAATGTTCGAGATGTCTTACCTGAATAAACTTGACCTGGAATACCTTCAAATTTGTGATTGGCAAGTTTCTTGCCAAAGTCAGACAATACTTGCGTGGTCTGTTTTAAACCAGCGCCAGTTTGACGTCGTACGCAGGAATTGTCCACGTTTCTGTAGTGTAGTGGTTATCACGTTTGCTTAACACGCAAAAGGTCCTCGGTTCGAAACCGAGCAGAAACATAGTCTGCTTTAAGCCATAGAGTGGAATATAATGACAAGGTAACCAAACCTTTAAGCATTCAATGCACGGTTTCGTAGACAAGGCTTAAGACTAGTCCCAGACTAAGATGATTGTTTGAGATTCCTTAACTGAAAAATCTTGCCCTGAAACACCTTAAAATGTTTTACTGGCAAATTTATGCGAAATTCAGAGTTTCTGTAGTGTAGTGGTTATCACGTTCGCCTAACACGCGAAAGGTCCTCGGTTCGAAACCGAGCAGAAACAGAGTCTGCTTTAAGCCATAGAGTGGAATATAATGACAAGGTAACCAAACCTTTAAGCATTCAATGCACGGTTTTGTAGACTGTCGAAATTCAGCCTCTATTATGTCACGTACTATGTTCTTTTAGTGACTGTCGCATTCCCCTGACGCATTGCACCTTCAAATTTGTGACTGGCAAGTTTCTTGCCAAAGTCAGACAATGCTTGCGTGGTCTGTTTTAAACCAGCGCCAGTTTGACGACGTACGCAGGAATTGTACACGTTTCTGTAGTGTAGTGGTTATCACGTTTGCTTCACACGCAAAAGGTCCTCGGTTCGAAACCGAGCAGAAACATAGTGTGCTTTAAGCCATAGAGAGCAATATAATGACAAGGTAACCAAACCTTTAAGCATTCAATGAACGGTTTTATAGACTGTCGAAATTCAGTCTCTATTATGTCAAGTACTATGTTCTTTTAGTGACTGTCGCATTCTCCTGACGTGAAAGGTCCCTAGTCGAAACCGAGCAGAAACATAGTCTGCTTTAAGCCATAGAGTGGAATATAACGACAAGGTAACCAAACCTTAAGCATTCAATGCACTGTTTTGTAGACAAGGCTTAAGACTAGTCCCATACTGAAATGAATGTTCGAGATCTCTCACCTGAATAAACTTGACCTGGAACACCTTCAAATTTGTGTCTGGCAAGTTTCTTGCCAAATTCAGAGTTTCTGTAGTGTAGTGGTTATCACGTTCGCCTCACACGCGAAAGGTCCTCGGTTCGAAACCGAGCAGAAACATAGTCTGTTTTAAGCCATAGAGTGGAATATAATGACAAGGTAACCAAACCTTTAAGCATTCAATGCACGGTTTTTATAGACTGCCGAAATTCAGCCTCTATTATGTTACAAGCTATGTTCTTTTAGTGACTGTCGCATTCTCCTGACGTGAAAGGTCCCTAGTCAAAACCGAGCAGAAACATAGTCTGCTTTAAGCCATAGAGTGGAATATAACAATAAGGTAACCAAACCTTTAAGCATTCAATGCACGGTTTTGTAGACTGTCAAAATTCAGCCTCTATTATGTCACGTACTATGTTCTTTTAGTGACTGTCGCATTCTCCTGACGTGAAAGGTCCCTAGTCGAAACCGAGCAGAAACATAGTCTGCTTTAAGCCATAGAGTGGAATATAATGACAAGGTAACCAAACCTTTAAGCATTCAATGCACGGTTTCGTAGACAAGGCATAAGACTAGTCCCATACTAAGATGAATGTTCGAGATGTCTTACCTGAATAAACTTGACCTGGAATACCTTCAAATTTGTGACTGGCAAGTTTCTTGCCAAAGTCATTCAATACTTGCGTGGTCTGTTTTAAACCAGCGCCAGGTTGACGACGTACGCAGGAATTGTCCATGTTTCTGTAGTGTAGTGGTTATCACGTTTGCTTTACACGCAAAAGGTCCTCGGTTCGAAACCGAGCAGAAACATAGTCTGCTTTAAGCCATAGAGTGGAATATAATGACAAGGTAACCAAACCTTTAAGCATTCAATGCACGGTTTTGTAGACTGTCGAAATTCAGCCTCTATTATGTCACGTACTATGTTCTTTTATTGACTGTCGCATTCTCCTGACGTGAAAGGTCCCTAGTCGAAACCGAGCAGAAACATAGTCTGCTTTAAGCCATAGAGTGGAATATAATGACAAGGTAACCAAACCTTTAAGCATTCAATGCACGGTTTCGTAGACAAGGCTTAAGACTAGTCCCAGACTAAGATGATTGTTTGAGATTCCTTAACTGAAAAATCTTGCCCTGAAACACCTTAAAATTTGTTACTGGCAAATTTATGTGAAATTCAGAGTTTCTGAAGTGTAGTGGTTATCACGTTTGCCTAACACGCGAAAGGTCCTCGGTTCGAGACCGAGCAGAAACAGTTTTCAGGTTTTGGCGTCAACCAGAGCAAATGCCATCAGTGTAAAACGTAGCTGCAATGCGTATCGGCCTGATTGAAAGCTTTTTGGGATTGTCAAATTCAGCTCTATTATGTCACGTACCTTGTTCTTTTAGTGACTGTCGCATTCTCCTGACGTGAAAGGTCCCTAGTCGAAACCGAGCAGAATAATCGCCTTCTTTAAGCCATATGGTTAAACGTAATTACAAGCTAAACAAAACTTTAAGCATTCAATGCACGGTTTCGTAGACAAGGCTTAAGACTAGTCCCAGACTAAGATGATTGTTTGAGATTCCTTAACTGAAAAATCTTACCCTGAAACACCTTAAAATGTGTTACTGGCAAATTTATGCGAAATTCAGAGTTTCTGTAGTGTAGTGGTTATCACGTTCGCCTAACACGCGAAAGGTCCTCGGTTCGAAACCGAGCAGAAACAGAGTCTGCTTTAAGCCATAGAGTGGAATATAATGACAAGGTAACCAAACCTTTAAGCATTCAATGCACGGTTTTGTAGACTGTCGAAATTCAGCCTCTATTATGTCACGTACTATGTTCTTTTAGTGACTGTCGCATTCCCCTGACGCATTGCACCTTCAAATTTGTGACTGGCAAGTTTCTTGCCAAAGTCAGACAATGCTTGCGTGGTCTGTTTTAAACCAGCGCCAGTTTGACGACGTACGCAGGAATTGTACACGTTTCTGTAGTGTAGAGGTTATCACGTTTGCTTCACACGCAAAAGGACCTCGGTTCGAAACCGATCAGAAACATAGTGTGCTTTAAGCCATAGAGAGCAATATAATGACAAGGTAACCAAACCTTTAAGCATTCAATGCACGGTTTTGTAGACTGTCGAAATTCAGCCTCTATTATGTCAAGTACTATGTTCTTTTAGTGACTGTCGCATTCTCCTGACGTGAAAGGTCCCTAGTCGAAACCGAGCAGAAACATAGTCTGCTTTAAGCCATAGAGTGGAATATAACGACAAGGTAACCAAACCTTTAAGCATTCAATGCACGGTTTCGTAGACAAGGCATAAGACTAGTCCCATACTAAGATGAATGTTCGAGATGTCTTACCTGAATAAACTTGACCTGGAATACCTTCAAATTTGTGACTGGCAAGTTTCTTGCCAAAGTCATTCAATACTTGCGTGGTCTGTTTTAAACCAGCGCCAGGTTGACGACGTACGCAGGAATTGTCCATGTTTCTGTAGTGTAGTGGTTATCACGTTTGCTTTACACGCAAAAGGTCCTCGGTTCGAAACCGAGCAGAAACATAGTCTGCTTTAAGCCATAGAGTGGAATATAATGACAAGGTAACCAAACCTTTAAGCATTCAATGCACGGTTTTGTAGACTGTCGAAATTCAGCCTCTATTATGTCACGTACTATGTTCTTTTATTGACTGTCGCATTCTCCTGACGTGAAAGGTCCCTAGTCGAAACCGAGCAGAAACATAGTCTGCTTTAAGCCATAGAGTGGAATATAATGACAAGGTAACCAAACCTTTAAGCATTCAATGCACGGTTTCGTAGACAAGGCTTAAAACTAGTCCCAGACTAAGATGATTGTTTGAGATTCCTTAACTGAAAAATCTTGCCCTGAAACACCTTAAAATTTGTTACTGGCAAATTTATGTGAAATTCAGAGTTTCTGAAGTGTAGTGGTTATCACGTTTGCTTTACACGCAAAAGGTCCTCGGTTCGAAACCGAGCAGAAACATAGTCTGCTTTATGCCATAGAGTGGAATATAATGACAAGGTAACCAAACCTTTAAGCATTCAATGCACGGTTTCGTAGACAAGGCTTAAGACTAGTCCCAGACTAAGATGAGTGTTTGAGATTTCTTAACTGAAAAATCTTGCCCTGAAACACCTTAAAATTTGTTACTGGCAAATTTATGCGAAATTCAGAGTTTCTGTAGTGTATTGGTTATCACGTTCGCCTAACACGCGAAAGGTCCTCGGTTCGAGACCGAGCAGAAACAGTTTTCAGGTTTTGGCGTCAACCAGAGCAAATGCCATCAGTGTAAAACGTAGCTGCAATGCGTATCGGCCTGATTGAAAGCTTTTTGGGATTGTCAAATTCAGCTCTATTATGTCACGTACTATGTTCTTTTAGTGACTGTCGCATTCTCCTGACGTGAAAGGTCCCTAGTCGAAACCGAGCAGAATAATCGCCTTCTTTAAGCCATATGGTTAAACGTAATTACAAGCTAAACAAAACTTTAAGCATTCAATGCACGGTTTCGTAGACAAGGCTTAAGACTAGTCCCAGACTAAGATGATTGTTTGAGATTCCTTAACTGAAAAATCTTGCCCTGAAACACCTTAAAATGTGTTACTGGCAAATTTATGCGAAATTCAGAGTTTCTGTAGTGTAGTGGTTATCACGTTCGCCTAACACGCGAAAGGTCCTCGGTTCGAAACCGAGCAGAAACAGAGTCTGCTTTAAGCCATAGAGTGGAATATAATGACAAGGTAACCAAACCTTTAAGCATTCAATGCACGGTTTTGTAGACTGTCGAAATTCAGCCTCTATTATGTCACGTACTATGTTCTTTTAGTGACTGTCGCATTCCCCTGACGCATTGCACCTTCAAATTTGTGACTGGCAAGTTTCTTGCCAAAGTCAGACAATGCTTGCGTGGTCTGTTTTAAACCAGCGCCAGTTTGACGACGTACGCAGGAATTGTACACGTTTCTGTAGTGTAGTGGTTATCACGTTTGCTTCACACGCAAAAGGACCTCGGTTCGAAACCGAGCAGAAACATAGTGTGCTTTAAGCCATAGAGAGCAATATAATGACAAGGTAACCAAACCTTTAAGCATTCAATGCACGGTTTTGTAGACTGTCGAAATTCAGCCTCTATTATGTCAAGTACTATGTTCTTTTAGTGACTGTCGCATTCTCCTGACGTGAAAGGTCCCTAGTCGAAACCGAGCAGAAACATAGTCTGCTTTAAGCCATAGAGTGGAATATAACGACAAGGTAACCAAACCTTAAGCATTCAATGCACTGTTTTGTAGACAAGGCTTAAGACTAGTCCCATACTGAAATGAATGTTCGAGATGTCTCACCTGAATAAACTTGACCTGGAACACCTTCAAATTTGTGTCTGGCAAGTTTCTTGCCAAATTCAGAGTTTCTGTAGTGTAGTGGTTATCACGTTCGCCTCACACGCGAAAGGTCCTCGGTTCGAAACCGAGCAGAAACATAGTCTGCTTTAAGCCATAGAGTGGAATATAATGACAAGGTAACCAAACCTTTAAGCATTCAATGCACGGTTTCGTAGACAAGGCTTAAGACTAGTCCCAGACTAAGATGATTGTTTGAGATTCCTTAACTGAAAAATCTTGCCCTGAAACACCTTAAAATTTGTGACTGGCAAATTTATGCCAAATTCAGAGTTTCTGTAGTGTAGTGGTTATCACGTTCGCCTAACACGCGAAAGGTCCTCGTTTCGAAACCGAGCAGAAACATAGTCTGTTTTAAGCCATAGAGTGGAATATAATGACAAGGTAACCAAACCTTTAAGCATTCAATGCACGGTTTTGTAGACTGTCGAAATTCAGCCTCTATTATGTCACGTACTATGTTCTTTTAGTGACTGTCGCATTCCCCTGACGCATTGCACCTTCAAATTTGTGACTGGCAAGTTTCTTGCCAAAGTCAGACAATGCTTGGGTGGTCTGTTTTAAACCAGCGCCAGTTTGACGACGTACGCAGGAATTGTCCACGTTTCTGTAGTGTAGTGGTTATCACGTTCGCCTAACACGCGAAAGGTCCTCGTTTCGAAACCGAGCAGAAACATAGTCTGCTTTAAGCCATAGAGTGGAATATAATGACAAGGTAACCAAACCTTTAAGCATTCAATGCACGGTTTTTATAGACTGCCGAAATTCAGCCTCTATTATGTTACAAGCTATGTTCTTTTAGTGACTGTCGCATTCTCCTGACGTGAAAGGTCCCTAGTCGAAACCGAGCAGAAACATAGTCTGCTTTAAGCCATAGAGTGGAATATAACGATAAGGTAACCAAACCTTTAAGCATTCAATATACGGTTTTGTAGACTGTCGAAATTCAGCCTCTATTATGTCACGTACTATGTTTTTTTAGTGACTGTCGCATTCTCCTGACGTGACAGGTCCCTTGTCGAAACCGAGCAGAAACATAGTCTGCTTTAAGCCATAGAGTGGAATATAATGACAAGGTAACCAAACCTTTAAGCATTCAATGCACGGTTTCGTAGACAAGGCATAAGACTAGTCCCATACTAAGATGAATGTTCGAGATGTCTTACCTGAATAAACTTGACCTGGAATACCTTCAAATTTGTGACTGGCAAGTTTCTTGCCAAAGTCATTCAATACTTGCGTGGTCTGTTTTAAACCAGCGCCAGGTTGACGACGTACGCAGGAATTGTTCACGTTTCTGTAGTGTAGTGGTTATCACGTTTGCTTCACACGCAAAAGGTCCTCGGTTCGAAACCGAGCAGAAACATAGTCTGCTTTAAGCCATAGAGTGGAATATAATGACAAGGTAACCAAACCTTTAAGCATTCAATGCACGGTTTTGTAGACTGTCGAAATTCAGCCTCTATTATGTCACGTACTATGTTCTTTTAGTGACTGTCGCATTCTCCTGACGTGAAAGGTCCCTAGTCGAAACCGAGCAGAAACATAGTCTGCTTTAAGCCATAGAGTGGAATATAATGACAAGGTAACCAAACCTTTAAGCATTCAATGCACGGTTTCGTAGACAAGGCTTAAGACTAGTCCCAGACTAAGATGATTGTTTGAGATTCCTTAACTGAAAAATCTTGCCCTGAAACACCTTAAAATTTGTTACTGGCAAATTTATGTGAAATTCAGAGTTTCTGAAGTGTAGTGGTTATCACGTTTGCTTTACACGCAAAAGGTCCTCGGTTCGAAACCGAGCAGAAACATAGTCTGCTTTATGCCATAGAGTGGAATATAATGACAAGGTAACCAAACCTTTAAGCATTCAATGCACGGTTTCGTAGACAAGGCTTAAGACTAGTCCCAGACTAGGATGAGTGTTTGAGATTTCTTAACTGAAAAATCTTGCCCTGAAACACCTTAAAATTTGTGACTGGCAAATTTATGCGAAATTCAGAGTTTCTGTAGCGTATTGGTTATCACGTTCGCCTAACACGCGAAGGGTCCTCGTTTCGAAACCGAGCAGAAACATAGTCTGCTTTAAGCCATAGAGTGGAATATAATGACAAGGTAACCAAACCTTTAAGCATTCAATGCACGGTTTTGTAGACTGTCGAAATTCAGCCTCTATTATGTCACGTACTATGTTCTTTTAGTGACTGTCGCATTCTCCTGACGTGAAAGGTCCCTAGTCGAAACCGAGCAGAAACATAGTCTGCTTTAAGCCATAGAGTTGAATATAATGACAAGGTAACCAAACCTTTAAGCATTCAATGCACGGTTTCGTAGACAAGGCTTAAGACTAGTCCCAGACTAGGATGAGTGTTTGAGATTTCTTAACTGAAAAATCTTGCCCTGAAACACCTTAAAATTTGTGACTGGCAAATTTATGCGAAATTCAGAGTTTCTGTAGCGTATTGGTTATCACGTTCGCCTAACACGCGAAGGGTCCTCGGTTCGAAACCGAGCAGAAACATAGTCTGCTTTAAGCCATAGAGTGGAATATAATGACAAGGTAACCAAACCTTTAAGCATTCAATGCACGGTTTTGTAGACTGTCGAAATTCAGCCTCTATTATGTCACGTACTATGTTCTTTTAGTGACTGTCGCATTCTCCTGACGTGAAAGGTCCCTAGTCGAAACCGAGCAGAAACATAGTCTGCTTTAAGCCATAGAGTTGAATATAATGACAAGGTAACCAAACCTTTAAGCATTCAATGCACGGTTTCGTAGACAAGGCTTAAGACTAGTCCCAGACTAAGATGATTGCTTGAGATTCCTTAACTGAAAAATCTTGCCCTGAAA